>NC_087156.1:2592500-2610000 GCF_035594125.1 Scylla paramamosain
TCCTCCTCCTCCTCCTCCTCCTCCTCCTCCTCCTCCTCCTCCTTCACCTCGTGTCATATCAGTACATTACTTCTCCGCCAAAGGATCACGACAGGTCTGCTCCTCGCCACACATTCTCCCGCATGGACTTTCTTCTGATGCTTTTCATACCGCGCCGCAGCACTCGCCTCCAGAGTCCCGATGTGCACTGCTAAATTCTTCACCTCATCTCATCAGCGCTGGAGTGTCTACGCTAAGGTCAAGGATAATATTCAACCAGCCAGCAGCACTCACTCTACTGTGTCCTGCGTGTGCCCTCAACCTGAAGTCTTCGCATCGGCTGACAGTCTCTTTACTGAACTTGACACTGACGGATTCCCAGCAGATCAGAAACCCTAAGTCTGAAAGGAAAACGCCGCACACATAAGTGGATACAGCAAGTTGTTGACCCGTAGCCGTGACTGTGGCCGCATTGCACACTTCCCAATTCCTGTCATGTAGCAGCAGTAGTTGGTATCCGTCCCTCCCTGCGTCTGTTACGGCTTCATCTCTTCTTCCTCGTGAGTTCTTCCTGCGACATATTTCGTTACTTATTTTATTCTTTTTGCTTTCAAAAGTCGTCGTTATGTTCCTAATATTCTCATGTCTTTTAAGCTCATCTGTTCCTCCACTTGCCTCTTGTCTCTTACATTTTTCTTCTGCGTCTCTCTCTCTCTCTCTCTCTCTCTCTCTCTCTCTCTCTCTCTCTCTCTCTCTCTCTCTCTCTCTCTCTCTCTCTCTCTCTCTCTCTCTCTCTCTCTCTCTCTCTCTCTCTCTCTCTCTCTCTCTCTCTCTCTGGGATGCAAGTGCGAAAAAAATTGAAATAAACATGGAAACATTTTTACTCAACTCCTGGAAGCTGAGCGAGGAATTAATGAAAACCAAAAACCAACGCCATGAACCGCGACTAACAACTTTGTGTCACAGCAGCTCGCTCTCTTACTCTTCCTCGCACACAATATCTTACCATGTTCCCTTTGCCTCCTTCCTTCCTTGTGTCCTTCCTCCTCCACCTCTCACACAGTGCCTTTCCATATACCTCTTACTTCCATCCTTCCTTCCTTTCTTTTCTTCCTTCCTTCCTGCCTTCCTTCCTGCCTTCCTGCCTTCCTTCCTTCCTTCCTTCCTTCCTTCCTTCCTTCCTTCCTTATTTCCTTTCTTCCTTCCTTCTTCCTTTCCTTCCTTCTTTCGTTGCATCCTTCCTTCCTTCGTCCTTCCTTCCTTCCTTCCTTCCTTCCTTCCTTCCTTCCTTCCTTCCTTCCTTCCTTCCTTCCTTCCTTCCTTCCTTCCTTCCTTCCTTCCTTCCTTCTCTCTCTCTCTCTCTCTCTCTCTCTCTCTCTCTCTCTCTCTCTCTCTCTCTCTCTCTCTCTCTCTCTCTCTCTCTCTCTCTCTCTCTCTCTCTCTCTCTCTCTCTCTCTCTCTCTCTCTCACACACACACACACACACACACACACACACACACACACACACACACACACACACACACACACACACACACACACACACACACACACACACACACACACACACACACACACACACACATTGCCTTACCATATTCCCCTTGCTTCCTCCTTCCCTTCCTTTGTGCTGTCACTCGTGCACTTCCCAGAACCCTCCACTGTTTCTCTCGCACAACACAATTCCTTTACGAACACAACCCCAAGCTTTACGCACACTGACCCTTCCTCCCTTTCGTACAGTCCGTGCATCGCTCTTTACAAACCTTTCCCTTTTCTTGGGCATCACGTAAAGCCATGTTCTGAAACACTTCCGCGCCGCACCTCCACTACATTCAGATGGTTCTTGTCTAGATGAAGTGTTTTTTTATGGTTCTAGAAACGAATTAACAAGGTTTCTATGTTATTAAAAGGAGTGACCTTCTTGAGAACCCGACTAATCATCTCTGTAGTCTTTGAAAGTAGTCGGGGTGAGAGAACTAAACCTTTTCCGAATTCTGACATTAATTTCCTGCTCCCTTCACTACACTGTGCAGATTACTCGCCGTTTATCCACTTCACTTCTGTCCTTACATTCTTCTCCACGACATTCTTTTCTTCCCCTCCTCTCAAGTCTTCCACGCACTCCCCTAGACGCCTCCTCTCTGCCCGTTACTCACCACGTGTCTCTCGCGTCCCTGCAAAGTGTGTGTGGACGAGCGGCGCCCCATGAGATGTTGGTTCTGCTCGTTTTCTCAAGGGTTCCTCCGTCTGGGTCACCATTACAGGGCGCGATTGGTAGCTGGATGTGGGTCCTCCTCCTCCACCACCTTTTCCTCCTCCTCCTCCTCCTCCTCCTCCTTCTCCTCCTCCATCTTCTTTCTATCTACTGTTGAAGTTTAGGTCGTAGAAAAGTAGAAGGTGTATGGCCTTCGTGTGTGTGTGTGTGTGTGTGTGTGTGTGTGTGTGTGTGTGCGAACGCGCGCTTGTCAGCTAATTCATTCGCGTATTGAAGCTCTTTCTTTTTAATTTTTGCTTCATTTAGTTTCCAATCAACATAAATTTCTGTTTTTACTGTTGATTATTTTTTCTTTATATAATGAACTTCAAATACTCGTTTGATTTATTCTCTTGTTGCAATCAGTAAGAGAGAGAGAGAGAGAGAGAGAGAGAGAGAGAGAGAGAGAGAGAGAGAGAGAGAGAGAGAGAGAGAGAGAGAGAGAGAGTTGAGAAGGGTGGGTGTTAATAGAGGTGAACAAGGCAATGGAAAATCCTGCAGACAGAACCCAATTTGCGCATGTCTTGCCTTCCCTCTCTGCTTTAAAGTGCCTGCTCGCCGCCTTGCCGTGTTGTGGCACACTCATCCGTCTTCCCTTGCTTGTGCTTTATATGGTAACGCCTGTTTCACGCCGAAAGAGGGAGTCACCTGTCTTTTTTACCTCTTCGAAAGTTCCTTCAGTTCAGTGTTTAGTTTTAGATCTTTCTCTTCCTTTTTTTCTTTCTTAGCACTGATGAATGACAAAGGAGAGAAGGAGGAGAAGATAAGCGAGCGTTTTTTCATCCCCCACTGAGAGAGGAATCAAAGTCCGCGACGCCAATCCCAATAGTGGAGTGAGGAAAGCTGGATCCTTCCCTGCCTCTTCCTTCCCCAGTGGTGAACATTCAGAAGATGCCTGTCTTTTTTTGTTACTCACGCTGCGGAATAAGGATTTCGAATCAGCCTCGCGGTTCTTTCTAAAGGAGTCAGGAGACCATTTCCTTTATTGTCTCAGCGTTGAGGAGGAGGAAGGGGCTAGGAATTTAGTCATTCATACGCTAAAGAGTAAGGAATCCCAGCCTGGCTCCTCTCCCAGCAAGGCTTGAGGAGAACCCCTCCCTGCCTCTCCATTACCAGGTCTTCAGGGTAGTCTTGGGCAACCTGGTGCAGGTGCTGGAGTTAATCAGTCTGGCCCCGGAGAGGCAGGCTGCCGCGCCGCCCACGCTGGCTTACCTCGCCGTGCAGCGTCTCGCTGGGGTTTTGCTTCGGGCTGCCAATTAATTTCCCCAAGACGAGAAGAAAGTCTGGATTCCAGCAGATGAAATGGCCGGGACCATTTTAGGAGCCACGCTTAATTATTTAGGTAAAGAGGACGATCTGGGCATTAAGAGGCATGAAGGGAGGAAAGGAGACACTGAGAGACAATATGAAGAAGGAAGGACGAGATGAATGGAAAGGGAAAGTCTTTAAATTAGTATCTTGTCATTTCGTGCTGTGAATGTTGTTATAATGATGAAGAACTTCTGGCCTTGATGGATATGTTTAAGTGGTCGGCTGCGACACGCATGGCTATAGAGTGAGTGAGAGAGAAGCATTCAAGGCTGCAAATGAGAGAGAATAATGAAGAAGTGAGAAAAGAAAGGAAGGAAGCAGGAGAAAACTACCGAAAAACAGGAGAGAGAAAAATAGGCAATAGAAAGGACTGGAAGGAGAGAAGTGTAACAAGAGGAAAGGAATGTATCTAGGAAAGAAGAGAAAGGAAGGAAGAAAGGAAGGTAAATGGACAGTAGAAAGGAAAAATTAACCCACACGTATCGTTTTGTCATTAGAGTACAGACTGAAGTTGTTTTTTTTTTTTTTTTTGCAAGAACTGGAGAAGCGCAGCGAGCACGAAAGGAGTCTTCTAAGTTGCCTCTTTGCGAAAAGCAGAAGGCAATTTACTTCCTAAGACATCGTGATACTCATTAAAGGAGTTCAGGTCACAGGAAGGCGCACTGAGTATAGTCAGTAAGGCAGGGAGTCTGCACGAGGTGGAGAGACAAGTCTTTGTAATTTTGTTCATTTCATTGACGCTAAGAGTCCAAACTTTTTTTTTTCTTTCCTGTTGACACATTCTGATTGCTGTTCACTCCCCTCGTACTCGCCCTCGTGGTCACCTCCCCTCGCCGTGCTCCTCGTCTCCCCTCCCTGAGCGGCGCATCAGTGGGCGGTAATTGCTTCATTCCTGTGCGTCCCTCGCCCTCATTCTTGCTGGGGTCATCGCGCCGCGGTGTGTGAGTTTTGGGCGTGCTGTCACTCGTTGCTCACTGACCGTGCCTGTGACTCACTATTAGGCTGCTGGTACACGTGTGTGTGTGTGTGTGTGTGGTGGTCTAGATTGCCTAGAAGATATATTTAATGGAAAATATGGTATTGAAATCTCTGTGCTCAATAATTCACGAAATTTTTAACCTGTATAAACGTGTGTAAAGAGTGATACGTTCCCGTGGCATTGATCGTCATAACATGTTGAGTGTGCCTAAGTTTTCACGTTTTAGTAAATATTTCGTATTCTTATTTTATGTTTATATGCTGCTTGTTTGTTTTAATAAGTGTTTTGCAGATGTCTGGTGTGTTTTATAGTTTTGAGGTTCATATTTCATACTTTCAGTTTATTTTTGTGTTGCTAGGTTGTGTTTAAGATATGTTTTGCTTTTAGATGTGAGCAGCAGTTGTAATGTTTCAGTTAATATTTCGTATTTTCATTTAATTTTTGTATGTTATCAGATCTTTTTTTTTTTATTATTATTATGTTTTTGCTGTTTTTAATTTGTCTAGAGCTGGGCTTTATGATTTTGTTTTTATAAATTTTTGTTTGCGTGTCACGTTTTGTAATTGTATTGTAACTGTGGTCAATAAATTACCTGCCTATCTATCTGTGTACTGTATGTGTGTGTGTGTGTGTGTGTGTGTGTGTGTGTGTGTGTGTGTGTGTGTGTGTGTGTGCTAATCAAAAATACCTCCGTGTTATCGTCGCTGTTGTGATGAGCTTATAATTACACAACAATCTTGAAGGGAGAAGGAATGACTGAAGACAAATAATAGCTTAGTTTGCCCTTGCCCTGATTCGTGTCTGTGTGTGTGTGTGTGTGTGTGTGTGTGTGTGTGTGTGTGTGTGTGTGTGTGTGTGTAGGCATTCACGAGGGAATAAGTCATCACTTTTATCATCCCTCTGCAGTGTTTTGATCCCATTTTCGTCCTCCTCCTCCTACTTCTCCTCCTCCTCCTCCTCCTCCTCCTCCTCCTCCTCCTCCTCCTCCTCCTCCTCCTCCTCGTCTTTCTCTGCCATTTAATCGTCTCCCTGCAGTGTTTTCATAGCAGTGTTGTTTTCTTTCAGTTACTCGTTTTTCTTCCTCCTCCTTTTTCACTCCCTTACTCAGCACTCTTATCATTCCCAACATTCCTGAGCTTTCCTCTCCCTCCTGATCCCTCCTCTCCTTCCACCCGTCCTCCGATCCTCCTCTCCTGCCTTCACCCCCGAGCCTAGGACTTCCCGCAGGCGGTGACGCGATTCAACATCCGGAGATTTGTGATGCATCGAGACCACTGATAAAGGGCTTGTTGGTGGCCATTGATCACCTGTGTATGGTGCGGCAGGGTGATGATATGAGAGAGAGAGAGAGAGAGAGAGAGAGAGAGAGAGAGAGAGAGAGAGAGAGAGAGAGAGAGAGAGAGAGAGAGAGAGAGAGAGAGAGAGATGGGGGGGAGGAAGGAGGAGGGAAGGGAAAGGAAACAAAGAGAGCTATACAAAAAGGCGGCCCATATATGCGGGTAATGGAAGAGAAACGTGTGATTTGGAAGCAAGAAAATCACACTCCAGAGCACGCGCGCCTTGCCTTTTAAAATATATCTTTTTCTGATAACATCTGATAGAGGAGGAGTTCTAAAAGTTCCTTGATGCATCCTAGGTTGTTCACCATTCCGTGTTGAATAGTGATGGATTTTATTCCCAAACTCAGTCCCATTGTTGTGAATAAGTGAGGAAAACAGACAGGCAAACATCACGGTTTTAGGTCAGTACTTCCTGTAATCGAGGTGGAGAAGGTTACGTCTATATTCCCCATCTCCTCTTCCGCGTTGTAAACTTTCAGTGCAGTCTGCTTTTCACATCTTGTTGGTGCCGCCGCGTCCTGCCCTCACCGACCGCCCGGAGACTTGCAGGAGTGACTCGCACAAACAAGTGTCTCGGCGGTGCTAGCTTTGTGGGAGAGTGTATCAGGAGGGAGGGAGAAAGAAGGTTAGCCGAGGAGGAGAGCGAGTTGATTGGACCTGTTCATTGTTTGGCGGCACGTGTGTGAGTGTTCTTTAGTGACGTGCTGTTGTAAGTGTTTGTGGCGCGTCTTGGCTTAGCTGTGTGTAAGGGGTACGGCAGAGAGTTTGGTGTGTGGCGTATTGGTGGTTGTCGCGATGAGGCCTTGTTGGCTGTGAGGTGTGCTAAAGTGTGTGTGTGTGTGTGTGTGTGTGTGTGTGTGTGTGTGTGTGTGTGTGTGTGTGTGTGGTTGGAGGGGGGATGAGAGGAAGAACATCAGGGGGAAAAGATGAATAGAATGGACATGAATAAAGAAAAAAATAAATAAATAAACACAGCCGAGGAAAATAAAAAAAAATGAATGAGAGAAAAATAAGGCAGAAGACAAATGAATAATAATGAACAAAAAGCGAAGAAACACAACCAAAAACAATTAGAAAAGGAAAACAAAA
Source organism: Scylla paramamosain (assembly GCF_035594125.1). NCBI lineage: Eukaryota > Metazoa > Arthropoda > Malacostraca > Decapoda > Portunidae > Scylla > Scylla paramamosain. Next base: position 2,599,456 of record NC_087156.1, read on the forward strand.
ATGAAAGGCCATTTAAAAGATAGGAGAAAAGGAAGGATGTGGAGGAAAAGAAAGGAAGAGAGATACAGACAGTAAAAATTACAAGAGAACACAAGAAAGAGAACGAAGGAGAAGAATGTCCCCTAAAAAAATAATATAAATAAATCGTTGATAAGTAAATAAAAGAGGATGATAAGAGAGACAGACGTGAAAGAGAAGTAGACACAACCCGGAGGAATTAAGATAAAGCAGTCGTGGAAAGAGGAGCAGGAGCAGGAGAGGAGTGAGCAGGGGAGACAGAGGCAAGACTGGCACGAAGAAGGGTAAACACGCGGAGAGCAGACCCGGTGAATGGAGCCCCGCCGGCAGGTAATGAGGGAGTGGAGGTGAAAAGCGAAAAGACCAAACAAGAAAACTCTCCGGTGACACTGAAGCTCCTCTGGCGGATATCAAGTAATTATATACAACGTTACGTGGCTACTCCTTCCCTCCCTGCCCCTCCCCCTCCACAAGGCGAGTGCGTAGGTGGGGAGAGAGAGAGAGAGAGAGAGAGAGAGAGAGAGAGAGAGAGAGAGAGAGAGAGAGAGAGAGAGAGAGAGAGCAGCCGGTGTCTGGAAATAGAAAACGGTTTATAATAGAAATTGGCTCTCGGTGGTTGCCCCTTTCCCTGATAACTGTTTTTCCTCACTTCCTCTCCCTCGTTTACTTCCCCTGTGCATTTATCTTTCTCCTCCTCTTCCTCTTCCTTCTTCCTGCACACGAGCAGACCCACAGGAGCAGCAGGCGCCCTCGCAACGCCTGGTGGTGCTTGATGACACTGCCTGGTGGGACTGCCGCTCTGTTCTGCTGACTCGCAAGACTTGTGCAAGGCAGCATAGGAAAGTGAGAAGGCTTCCCCCCACCACCCTTCCACCTCACACCCTGCTGCAGTGAAGAGTGAGAGGGCTTCCCCAACCACCCCTCCCCCTCACACCCTGCTGCAGTGAAGAGTGAGCAAGCTTCCCCCTTTCCTCCCCAGCTTATCCTTCCTCCCCAGCTTACCTTTCTTCCTCAGCTTATCTTTCCTCTCCAGCTTACTCTTCTTCCCCAGCATGTTCTGATTGTTCGTAAACTGTGCAAATCCTCCCTTTCTCCTCCTCCACCTCCTCTAAGCATTCCTCTCCCTCTCTCTCTCTCCCTTTCTCACCTCTCTCCTCCTCCCCGGTAACAAAGGTTCCTGTAATTTATTTATTTATTTATTTTTTTAAGTATTTTTATCATTCAGCTGTTGGTCCGGCGCTTCCGTCTTCGGGGTCAAACATTTTTGTGCGGAACGATTTTATTTGCAAATTATTAGACATTACAATGTGTGTGTGTGTGTGTGTGTGTGTGTGTGTGTGTGTGTGTGTGTGTGTGTGTGTGTGTGTGTGTGTGTGTGTGTTCCCAGTAATGCGATCAGTTATGTACGTGTGCTTTATCCCTTTTATCTTTTGTAGTTCAAGCTTGTTATATTTATTTACTCCAACGTTTATATATATATATATTTTTTCCCAGGTAATGTCCAGCGGTGTTCTTTCCTGACACGATCGTCCACTCATCGCGGCGGTAACAACAACGCTGGTGAGTAACAGTTAATACGCAACTCTTGAGTCGGGTTCCATCTTTCATCTTCACACGAAAAAATAATAAATGAATAAAATAAAAACTTTAAATTTCATATTTTGTTTCTTGCATTGCATTGCATTGAGTAGTGCAGTATACCGTAAGCGGCTTCGCAAGTGATAAATCCCAACACATATATATATATATATATATATATATATATATATATATATATATATATATATATATATATATATATATATATATATATATATATATATATATATATATATATATGAATGTATGTATATGTATATGCTGCTATTTGTTCTTCGTTTATCGTTCGTTTGTGATGATATTAAAGTAAATTGAAACTCGTGTGCAAGACAAGCAAACCTTCTCCAGGATATTCTGAGCCATCATAGCCACTGCTCATGTACTCGTGAAGCCAGTCCTTTCCTTCACGCGTTCCACACCTTTTAGTCACAATATGAAAGAGATGATCGGCCGTGCCTGGATTGCTGCAAGACCCACACGGCACAGTCCACTAGAGTCTCGGTGACCCATGGACTTTTTTAAGGCCCACAGTGGAGACCCAGCGGCACGGATGACTGGAGTTTGGGAGTGTTTGGGGGCGTCTGAGAGAGGGAGGGCGAGGCACCACCGCATGGCCACATGACACCTTGCCGTCGAAGGAGTGACGGAGGGTGTTCCTGAGTATGACAGTACCATGGTGTTGCTGGCGATGACCTGCGGTGCCTTGGGCTGTGCCGAGAGCTTCAGAGTCGCGGGAAGAGAAGGGGTGACAGGAAGGCGGGTTTCGTTGACGTGCGGGAGCTTTGTGAGGTGAAGGGGCGGCGTGGAGGTGTGCGCGGGAGACCTGAGAAAGAACTGATCCACTGTCATGACGGACGACCGAAGTTGGAATGACTTGTACCCCGCAGGCCACTGACCTAGTCCTGAGAGAGAGAGAGAGAGAGAGAGAGAGAGAGAGAGAGAGAGAGAGAGAGAGAGAGAGAGAGAGAGAGAGAGAGAGAGAGAGAGAGAGAGAGAGAGAGAGAGAGAGAGAGAGAGAGAGAGAGAGAGAGAGAGAGAGAGAGAGAGAGAGAGAGAGAGAGAGAGAGAGAGAGAGAGAGAGAGAGAGAGAGAGAGAGAGAGAGAGAGAGAGAGAGAGAGAGAGAGAGAGAGAGAGAGAGAGAGAGAGAGAGAGAGAGAGAGAGAGAGAGAGAGAGAGAGAGAGAGAGAGAGAGAGAGAGAGAGAGAGAGAGAGAGAGAGAGAGAGAGAGAGAGAGAGAGAGAGAGAGAGAGAGAGAGAGAGAGAGAGAGAGAGAGAGAGAGAGAGAGAGAGAGAGAGAGAGAGAGAGAGAGAGAGAGAGAGAGAGAGAGAGAGAGAGAGAGAGAGAGAGAGAGAGAGAGAGAGAGAGAGAGAGAGAGAGAGAGAGAGAGAGAGAGAGAGAGAGAGAGAGAGAGAGAGAGAGAGAGAGAGAGAGAGAGAGAGAGAGAGAGAGAGAGAGAGAGAGAGAGAGAGAGAGAGAGAGAGAGAGAGAGAGAGAGAGAGAGAGAGAGAGAGAGAGAGAGAGAGAGAGAGAGAGAGAGAGAGAGAGAGAGAGAGAGACACACACACACACACACACACACACACACACACACACGAAGGTGAAGCAGCGGAAGGAATACACAGCGGCACCTGGAAGGAGGGAAGGACAGGGAGGTAAGGAGGTAACGAGGGGCCCGGCTAGGCAACCTTGCAGGGGCGACACGATACCAACACTGCGCTCTTATTGTTCCTGCAACACTGGACGACCGAGCAGGAAAGATAAGACGCCGAAACACACACACACACACACACACACACACACACACACACACACACACACACACACACACACACACACACACACACACACACACACACACACACACACACACACACACACACACACACACACACACACACACACACACACACACACACACACACACACACACACACACACACATATACACAAACACACATCGTTAAGAATAGTAATTAATGGGAGAACAATTCTGGTGAAAGTTTAATAGTTATATGCTTCAAATATTGTTATCGCATTGCATTGAGATGCACTCGCATTTACTGCCACCCGAAAATGTGTGTGTGTGTGTGTGTGTGTGTGTGTGTGTGTGTGTGTGTGTGTGTGTGTGTGTGTGTGTTTCGGCGTCTTACCTCTACAATATACTAACGACAGGACATAGTGTAAGTTTATCAATCTTCAGAGAAATTTTCATCACTCCAGAGATAATTTAGTAAGAATTCTGCATCGCCAGTGAGAGAACACTCAGAAGAAACCGCTTAACCGTCTCCGTGGTCTTGAAAACAGTCCTCTTGAGAGAACAGAACCTTTGAGGAATGACTGGTGAGTGTCACGGGCGAGAGTGTCACGGTGCGGCGATGTGTCCAGTGTCTAGTGTTGCGGTGACGCTTGTACCGTTGACGAGACGTGTTGACTGAGGACTTGAAAACCATGAAATGCTCAGTGCTAGAAAGAAATTACTGTCGAAGGAAAGTGTTCAAATGTCAAAAGCAGTTAAAATCCACAAACAGTTCAGTCTCAGTGACGTTGGTGTTATACTCGTATTTTGCAATGCTCTTACTCCCAGATGCCAATAATACTGAGTGCTGTGAGTTTCCTGATAAAAAGCGTATCTCTCTCTCTCTCTCTCTCTCTCTCTCTCTCTCTCTCTCTCTCTCTCTCTCTCTCTCTCTCTCTCTCTCTCTCTCTCTCTCTCTCTCTCTCTCTCTCTCTCTCTCTCTCTCTCTCTCTCTCTCTGCGAAAGCCGTGGTCCCAACACGCAGCGAGTAATTGGATTCATTGTAGGAAGCAACCCATTACGGAAGTGAATTAGTTCGTCTTTAGTGCGAATGGAGTTGAGAGAAATTCGTGATTTTTATTAATTTCACACTTAACGAGGCGGTGCCTGAATAGCTGGAAGACTGACTGACGCCTGGAACCTGGAACTTGGTGAACTTTTTCATCGCTATCGACTCAGATTCCAAACGATGTTGTCTTGAAACTTAATAATGAAACATTTCACGTCTGCAGTAAGGCCGCCAGAAGGATGCATGAGGCACAGCACGTGATGGTAATGGGAGGAGCCCTCTGCTTGCAGGGCACAGACACTCGCCATGTTGCCACCAGTGTACATGATCTGCGACGCTGACAAGCAAACACTTATCCTGGTAAATACTTTCACGACGCACGGTGGAAGAGAGACGCCACCAACACTTTCTTCCGTCAGAAGGTTGATGTGGTAAAACACGATTGTCTCGCCAGTGTGTGGTGACCTCTTGTGGAAATACCTTTTACCCATCCCAGAGTGTGAATGTCTCGCGTGAAGCACTCGTCCTCGCTCAGTCCCGTCACTAACGTCGGTCTTTATCGGCGGCCGCCCACACCTGCTCAACACATCACACATTACCTTTCCTATAGTGTGCCTGTCTCCCGCGAGAAGCCTCAGTCTTACGAAATCACCATGAATTAGTAGGCATGCACGTGACATTGAACAGTCGGAACGACCCACATAAAGAGAAATGAATACAACCTTCTCCAGAAGATTATTTCAGGAGTGAAAGAAAGGCGACAGCTCCAGATGAAGTAGTAGCTGCTAAGCAACTCACTAAGATTGCCTTGCAAAACGGACGAGACATGGACGGTACAGAGACGGGACATGATGTTCTGGATACGGCGCGACATGGTTTGCTGTGAAGGGGCGGGTCACGGGCGGCGAGCGTGTGCCCTCAGCTCCACAAATGACACACCCCTCCCCCGGGTGTGTGCAGCGCGGAGTAAAATTAAACGAATGGACACAGCACTAAATACGAGAATCAGGTATGGATGAGTGAAGGAAGGAGTGACGGAAAGGATGAGGAAGGAGAAAATGATGACTAAGGAAGAAGATAATGCTAACTAAATTAGGTTGAGAGATTGGAGGAAATGATGCGACAGTGACGTTTAAAATAATGAAAAAGATGACAAATACAAGGGAGAAGGATGAAGACGAGTAAGAAATAGAAGGTAGTAATGCCACAGTTGTGAATATTGGCCTTTTTTGTATGTAAGAGGGACACAGGCCAAAGGCAATAAAGACGTTCAAAAAAAAAGGCCCATTAGAGTTCCTGTTCCCAAAGAAATGTCAAAAGGGCTATCAAAAAACGGAGGGCAAGTATCTTGAAACATTCCTCTTGAAAGAGTTTAAGTCATAGGGAGGAGGAAATACAGAAGAAAACGAAGTTCCAAAGTTTATAAAAAAAAAAAAAATGAATGATTGAGAATACTGGTCAACTCTTGCATTAGAAAGGTGAACATAATAGGGGTGAGAAAAAGTAGAAAGTCTCGTGCAGCTGGGCCGTGAGAGGAGGGAGGCATGCAGTTAGCTAGATCAAAAGAGCAGTCAACGTGAAAATAGCGGTAGAAGATAGCAAGATATGCACCACAGTGGCGACAAGAAAGAGGCTGAAGACAGTCAGTTAGAGAGGAGGAGTTAATACGACGAAATGGTTTTGATTCCACCATGACTGAAAGTATTAAGCTGGTGATCTCAAGAATCATTACTTGAACTCTTTCAAGAGGGAGGCTTCAAGACACTTATCCATCTATTTTTGGTGATCCCTTCTGTTTTGGGGACTGGCGCCTCAGTGGACCTTTTTCCTATGTCTTTTGTTGCCCTTGGCCAAAAAAAGATGAGCCTAATACATGAAGCAAATAATAAGATGATGAAACTCTTAATAAGTTGAACATTATGAAGCGCTGCAGTGACGAACCTGAAGCGCGGAGCAAAATGAGAATAGAACCATGAAACTCCTGCAAGACGCAAGCATCAGTTTACCTCCAGAACGAAACAGGATATTGGTTTCTCCGAAGTATTTTACTTTTAACTTTTTCATTGTGATGCCACGACGGTTTTCTTCAATATTTTAAAACACCAGTTGAGAGAGAAATGTTTTGATGTTTGTTGCGATCACCACTCGTTCTAGATTATGTTTTACCTCTCCTCTTCTGTACTGCTTTGAGTTTAGATGAAGTACTTGCCCAGTTGATAATGCTTGTCACTGCTGGATCAGATGAGGAGCTTGGTATGTTGGTAGCGTGAAGGACCGGTAGTGAGCTTGGTATTTCTGGTAGCTTGGAGGTAGTGGTATAAGTTGATATAGTTGGTGTGTGCGTGTAAAAGACACGTATGATGATCTAATAGTAGAAAATAGAAGAAAATAGTAGAAAATGTACACATTTGATTGGAGACGAGATTGTAACGTGACGATTGATTATTCTCTTTCTCTCTAAAGTGATATGAAATAATGACTGAGGAGCGTCTCTCAAGACTAACTGTGACTGAGCGGAACTGAGTGAGAGACCAAGACTGAATGCTTGTGACTTTGTGACTGACTGACTGGGATTCGACTGAATGACTCGCTACCATGTGGGCTGTATTTATCTGAGCTAAGTGGATCACCTTTTTGGTTTTGGAGAAAGAAATTACCAGTGAGATGCCATGAAATGAGGGGGAAGGAGCCAATAGGACAACTCGTTATTTTAGCCAATGACCAGCCAGAAGGACTGAGAACAAACACAGGTGTTTTCCCTAAGGACTGGAAGTGGGTGTGAAATTCCCTTGAGAGGCAGAGAAGGAAGATAAAAAGTTAAAATAAAATAGGATAGCTGGACATGGGCACACGTGGGATGAATATATGAACACACGCATGTAGGATGGTATTAGTGATATTGGTGGTGGTAGTGGTGGTGGAAGTGGTGGTGGTGGTGGTGGTGATGGTCTGGGTGCTGGTGCTGGTGGTGGTAGTGGCGGTATTGATGGTGGTGGTGGTTTTGGTGGTGGAAGTGGTGGTATTTATGGTGGTGGTGGTGGTGGTGGAAGTGGTGGTGGTAGTGGTGGTGGTGGTGGTGGTGATAAGAGAGAAACAGGATGCGTTGCGATGATAAGCACGTATTGTGAAATATTGTAACCTTTCTAGATGTGTGTGTGTGTGTGTGTGTGTGTGTGTGTGTGTGTGTGTGTGCGCGCGCGCTTGAGATTTGATGATGATGTAGCAACAGCTGACACATCACAGCCACCAGGAAAGATTCCCTGCTCCTTCAAGCCACTGAGGGCCAAGCCAGTCACCAGAGATTAATTGCATCATTTATAAGTAATGTATTGCTAGTAGGCAAGAAGTGCTGTATTGCCAGTAGTCGTGAAGCTCTGTATTGGCAGTAGGTGTGAAGCTTCGAAGGAAGTATGGTTAGGCGAAGGCAGCTGGTTGCCGGCTGCCTTAAATCTGTCAGGTGAGTAACGCGATTCGGTTGTTTATAAGCCACACTTGGATGTTCCTGTGTCTTTGTTCTCTCAATAACAGTTTGCCTGCACCTGAGTCATTCACGCGCATAAATCACCTCTATGCAGGACAGCTTCTTATTACATCTGATATTTCTGGAAGTGTTTACACCACCTCATCACCAGCCTGCCTCTCTTTTTACCCTGCTATCCTTCATTAAAAAGATTGAGAAGTCTTGTTTTCTTAATATTAGTACTCTTACCATGACGCTGCAGGATGTGTGGGTGACGATGAGGCGATGATAACGTGGTCGTGGTGGTGTGTTCCATGGGTGCCGTCGTGGTCATTATTGTGTTGGTGTACATACTGAAGGTGAGCGCGGCCCTTCCAGTAATACTCCTGGCAACACTTTCTGATAACTTCCCCTCGTGCTTGATCCTCAGCCCTCTAATTATCGGTAAATCAAATTCATTCATCATACAGTGTACGTACCTTCCCCAGCCCGTTCCTTCGCACTTTTCTTCCTGCTTCTCCCCTTCCTTCTCCCCTCGACACATCACATGGGGGTGTTTCCCTCACTCTCGACCCCTCCTTAAGAAAGCTGAGAGGTCCCTTTCCTGTTAACAGCGAGTGAGGGAGACGCCGCCAGGATACAGAGGTTGCTGTAGCGAGCAGTGCTGGGCCAGGACTTCTACCCGCAAGCGTGGTCCGGTCGCTCCTTTCCTTCTGTTGTGCTCGGTCCCGCTTCGACACAGCAGTGGGATGCCTCCACATGATAGTTCCACTTTCTACCCTGCAAAGCCCCCGTTGCTTTTTCCTGCCGAGTTGCTTTCGAGAACAGCACCAATTTTCCGGCGAGTTTGTGTGTGGCGTGAGTTTGCAGGGGCGCGGTGTCCTCTGGGGGACGTCGCTCCCTCCGGGATGCGGCAAAGCAACGCGGTGAAAAGGTGATCAAAGGGTATTACACACACACACACACACACACACACACACACACACACACACACACACACACACACACACACACACACACACACACACACGGTAAATACAAACTCTGTGGTTTAGTAAAACCATGGATTTTAACACATCCACGCTTCTGACAGACTACTTGCTTCAGAACAGTTCCTGTAAGCTGAGCAGCAAGAGCAGCATCCCTTTAGAACAGCTCACTAAGTCACCTTCCCCCTTCCAGCCTCTCCCTCCCCTTCCCCAACTCTCTACCTACGCACTCTTTCGCTTTTATCCCTCAAAACACACATTCCCTTTCCCTTATTTACCTCCTCTATTTACTCCGTCTCTGTCTCCCCCTCTCTCTCTCTCCCCCGTACCCTCTTCTCCCTATCTCTTCTTACTCACTCCCACGCCTCCCAAGTTAAAAGCCAGTAAGCCTGAGGGTCAGACACGAAAGACTTGGGGATGAGGGTATTCGCTTGCGCATCTTTCTCTACTGGGAACAAGAAACATCATTCTCTCTCTCTCTCTCTCTCTCTCTCTCTCTCTCTCTCTCTCTCTCTCTCTCTCTCTCTCTCTCTCTCTCTCTCTCTCTCTCTCTCTCTCTCTCTCTCTCTCTCTCTCTCTCTCTCTCTTATTGCCGCCTGAAGTGCTTCCATGATCCTTTGTTAGTGTTCTTATTAGTCGTCATGCTTGTGTGTCTGTCTGCATTTTTGTGAGTCTGCTTGTCTGTCCGTCTTCCTGGCAGCGTACTATGCATGTATGTATGTATGTGGTGGTAGTAGTAGTAGTAGTGGTGGTGGTGGTGGTGGTGGTGATGGTAGTAATAGTAATTATAATGGTAAAGAATTTATGTGGTAAATGTAACTTAAAGGCTAAAAATATAGACATGGGTACTGGAGTGGGGAGGGAGCAGAGATATTCAAGTTGCATATACTAATAAATTTTATGATATCACATCATTACACGTAATTGCATGTTACGTTTAGAATGCTTAATTACAAGAACTTACATGCTACAAGGCGGAAGGTAAGTGTAGGGTGTGTGTGTTAGTGTGTGTGTGTGTGTGTGTGTGTGTGTGTGTGTGTGTGTGTGTGTGTGTGTGTGTGTGTGTGTGTGTGTGTGTGTGTGTGTTTGTAAGTCTGCGTCTTTCTACCTTCTTGTCTGTGTGTACGCACACGCGCACGCGCTCGCGCGAACACACACACACACACACACACACACACACACACACACACACACACACACACACACACACACACACACACACACACACACACACACACACACACACACACACACACACACACACTTTTAGGAGATGATCTTCAAGAGCGACATAAATAGAAAACTCATTACCGTACTTCTCCTCCTCCTCCTCCTCCTCCTCCTCCTCCTCCTCCTCCTCGGCTATTCAGCAGACCTTCTTTAATTTGGAGGAAAGTGACGAATAATCAAGTCAGTCTATTAAAAGTCCTTAGGAAAAAAGTAGATTCTAAAGACTCTTCTTTTTTTCCTTCATACATTTGCGCTATTCCTCTTCATTTTCTATTCAGGCTTGTCTTAAAGCTTCAGCTTGATAGACCTGGCCTTGATGCTCATAAATATATTGAATTCTGTTGTACAAAATGTAAAAGAAAAAAAAAGGTAAATAAAATATCATTATCAATATCTTTTTATTATTACAATTATTATTATTATTATTATTATTATTATTATTA
>NC_087156.1:2615000-2670000 GCF_035594125.1 Scylla paramamosain
GCCCGGAACGTGACGTTTATATGTTTTCAAGCAATAACAGTGAATATATTATTGAATATAAATAACCCTTATTGAACACTGACCTCATGAACAGGAAATTGAACTAAGTGAAAACATTGTATATGCATGGAATACACGTCAAGACGCTATCAACAACAACTGCACAGAAACTGACAGCAGCATCCATCCATTTCTGCCTCTTACATTTTTCCCTCCAATATCATCGACAAATATTCCAATAATCTTCTCAACACCTTCACATTTCAGCACAGCCTTCCTTCCTTCCTTCTTTCCTTCCTTCCTGCCAGCACCGCCTGCAGCACCACCTTTCTGCATTATATTCATGGTATCGGCCTCCTGCCCATCATGCATCTCATCACCTGGCTTCCCTGCTGCCCCTCACCCCAGCGCACCTCACTAATGAAAATACTGCCGCACCGCTCGCCAGGAAGTCACTCGCTCCTTCCACATAGATAGGCTGTCTGATTTTTACCCAGCTTTTTTTTTTTTTCTTTCATACCTCTCTTTTCTTCCCTTATTTCTCGTCTTTCCTTTTCTTTTTGCGTATTTTTCTGTTTTCTTTTTTCTCTTTCTTCGCCTTGTACTCTCTCTCTCTCTCTCTCTCTCTCTCTCTCTCTCTCCTCTCTCTCTCTCTCTCTCTCTCTCTCTCTCTCTCTCTCTCTCTCTCTCTCTCTCTCTCTCACATCACTGGTCAGGAAAAAACAAATACCTTGCTTCTCAGTGGTAGTCTGTCCTCTGAGGATTTAATTCCTTGAGCCTTAACTATTGCATTTCAAAACGGCCTTTCATGTACAGCCAACAGGGAAAGTGTCGCTTAGTCTCGTGATTAAATTGTTCTGTCATGCTGCGAGGAGTTTTAAGAGACAAAGTCTTGTGACGCCCTGAACCCTTGTGGAGGTGGACGCATGACTTGCCTGCCTCCCTTCTCTCCCTCCTGCCTGCCTTAACCTGCCTCCCCCTGTGCCTCGCTTTACAGGACTCAAGTTTTATCGGAAAAAAACACCACTTTAGCAGCGGGGAGCCTTCCCTGAAAAGGCAGCGGCTGGTTGAAATTAGTTCAGAGAGAGAGAGAGAGAGAGAGAGAGAGAGAGAGAGAGAGAGAGAGAGAGAGAGAGAGAGAGAGAGAGACATTTTTTCTTCGTACATTTTAATATTTTTGTCTTTTCTCTTGATGTCTTAACAGTATTTTCACGTGATGGTGAGGCGTCCGGTAACTGACTCATTTTTTGTCGCTAACCCTAAGCTGTAGCTTAGTCAATGCGTATGATTGAGAAGCACATGTTTGGAGTGAATCGTGTCTCCGAAATTATCTAGTTGAGGAGTTGGTGTCTGCATCACTGCCTCCGTGTATAGGTTCGTGTAACACAAGGAAATGAAAAGAAATCCATCATCTGCTTGTTTACCCAGCAGGCATCCTCGGCACATGGGAAGGCAGCGGAGGCGACACACACACACACACACACACACACACACACACACACACACACACACACACACACAAGCGTTACCTCATCATGATCTTGATTAATAGAGTGATAAGAATACTGCCTAATTATTATGATCCAACTGTTCTACTACCTCAACCCTCGTTTGGCACTGTTACGTTTTCTGTGGCGAGTTCACGTGTCTCAACCCTCAATCCTCTGGAGGGACACGTTAAGAAAGCGCAAATATTACCATTATTTTTTATACTTATACTTCCTATACAAACATTTCAGAAATATAGTTATCTGATTTTCCTGAATCGTATCATGAGAGTATTTTTTCGTCGCTTGAATGAAAGCACCAAAACTGTAAACTCAAGACGCTGGCTCACGCGCCGGGACGAGCCATCTGTATAACTGTTCATACTCCTGCCAGTGCTCCTGGACTTTCGCGGAGGGAGAATGTCCATTTTGTGTGCTGTGTGCGTTTACATGCCTAACTGAATCGCGCCTCGCGTGTGGAAGTGTTGAGGTGGGTGTGGTGTTGCGGTGGACAGGGAGCAGGAGAGCAATGTGGCGGGGCGTGAGGAGTGATAGTTGTGGGCAGAGGAGGTGGTAGTGGTGGTGATGGTGTAGTGAGCAGCATCGCCGGTGATCCTGAAGCCATGGATTGTGTTAGTGTTCCTTTGTAATTGTCTTAGCTCCTTGTTCTAGTCTTGGCCATTCCACAGTACTGTGTCGTTGCTGAAGATTCAGGAGTAGCGGGCACATGTTGCAGCCTAAACTCAAGTCGCGCTAGTTTCTTATATAGTATATTTCATAGTGTAGATGTTGTCACTTTGAGTACTTCGAATATTGAACTGCACCCCTATATCCAAAATTTAGTAAGGAGGAAGGTGATGAAAATATGTTGGAACCTTGTAACGTCACGAAACACTGGTTTGCAGCAGCCAGTTCTCTAACTAAAGTTGTCTCGCCAGATACTACTTCATTTTTTACTGGTTCCTAAAAGCTTCTAAATGTTGAATCTACTACTCATTTCAGACTCAGATTCCATGTAGCATCGTTTTTTTTTTTTCGTGAATATCTTTTAAACAAGCAGTTGGATCAGTATGACATTTTTGTTTGGCACCGTCCCCTAACTTATGACACCACTGTGCATTGCCAAATGTGTTTCATTAAGAAGTTTACTCTTGGCTTTCAAGGAGAAGCTGGAAAGAGCCGAGTAGGCATTCGGATAGGGAAGGTTTTGCGTGACGTAGTTATAACGTGATCACCAACCACTTCACCCCACACTCCCGTCTTCCCCTCGCTTCCTCCTTGTCTTCCCTCTAGCTCGTACCCTCGCAATTACTGCTTTGCACACACGTGGGCATCGTAGCATGTAGACCGTGATCTACAGCGATGAAGCTTTCCTCCCTCTTCATCGTGTGGCTATACACCTTCTATGGCAGCATGCCCTTGAGTTAGCACACTAATCTTTTCACTCATCAAGCTCCGTATAAACGGTCAAACAAGGTAGAACTGAGATAGCGATCATTTGCATAAAAATTATCCAACAATACTAATCGTTTACTTTTGCATTATCTGCCATTAGAGGCAAGTAATATGTGCATGGCTTCGTGTCTTTTGTACGAGAGAGAGGAGAGAGAGAGAGGAGAGAGAGAGAGAGAGAGAGGAGAGAGAGAGAGAGAGAGAGAGAGAGAGAGAGAGAGAGAGAGAGAGAAACGGTGGGGAAGGAGGAGGCAGGGATATGGGGTAGGAGGAAAGCAAGCAGGGAGTGAGGGGGAGACGGGAGTGGAGGGAGAGGTGGCCGGTGATACACGTCATAACTATATCACGCAAAATCTTCCCTGTTCGATTATCTACTCGGCTTTTGCCAACTTTCGTTTTGGAAGGCAAGAGTAAACTTCATAATGAAACGTTGGGCAATGCGGTGGTGTCCTAAACTAGGAAACGGTGTCAAAAGAGCAGTCCTCGCACCCACGCCATCCTACGCCAGCTCCTAGACACTGCCACGTGGCACACCCGGACACGAGGGCTTGATTTTTGGCAAGTTTTCTTCAGGGACTGGCACCTTCAGTGGGCCTTTTCTTTTATCAGTTATGCTGCCCTCGACCAGATCCCATTTTGCATAAAAAATAGGTATGTACCAATCTCTCTCTCTCTCTCTCTCTCTCTCTCTCTCTCTCTCCTCTCTCTCTCTCTTCTCTCTCTCTCTCCTCTCTCTCTCTCTCTCTCTCTCTCTCTCTCTCTCTCTCCTCCTCTCTCTCTCTCTCTCTCCTCCTGCCACTAGGTTGTAATGGTTGTAATATTAATGATTATGATAATAATAATAATAATAATAATAATAATAATAATAATAATAATAATAATAATATCAGGAACATTACAATAATTATAATAATAGTAGTCATAATGATAAACTCATTATGATATGTAGCAGTAATAATGATGGGAACTTGAATCATGAGCGATATATATTATCAGAGGTATTTACATAATGTGGATAAAATTTATCGTTAAAAATGATACCATTTGTAGTCACGGGAGCGAAAAATTCTGTACTACCCGCCATAGGAAACTTTTATATGCATGAACCAGTACACATATGTACCGTGCATGTATGCATGTATGTGTGTATGTGCCTGATTGCTAGGTTTGTACTGATGTGCTTGGAATTAAGAAAGGGAGTGCTTAGTGGGTGAGTGACGCTGAAAGAAGTGGTCAAACAAGTGAAGTCCGCGTGACATGAGGTCCACTGAGGCACTTTCCCTGAGCAAGTTAGTATCAAAGTAGTGAGGAAAAGGGATTAAATAATTTCTTTCGTTGCACCACGAAACCAAAAGGAAGATATAGTTTAGATTTAAAAGAAGAAAATAAAACCTAAAAACTACAATAGTACGTTTGGCGTTGTTTGTTGTGTGCCTGACCGCATTGAACCTGATATCTGGCGTTGTTTGTTCTATGCCCAAGACACTGACCGCATTGAACCAAGTCCCAGGACCCGGCGTTTTTCGTTATGTGTCTTCCTCACTTGCCTTGTTGTTGGCCTGTCATTGACAGAGCAAACATGTGGCCACCTTTTAAGGCCTCATTGGAGACACATTAATAATTCAAAAATTTTAAAAAAGTTAATTCAAAGCCCTAAGACAAAAAAAAAAAAAAAAAAAAAAAAAAAAAAAAATAATAAAATAATAATAATAATAATAATAATAATAATAATAATAATAAAGTAAGACTATCAGGCGTTGACCACATGCCTCGTCACAATGTCCAATCTTGGCCCTCCCGGGAATCTCCCGGTGCAAGGTTGAAGTTCTACTTCGTGCTACGCATAGTACTAATAGAATAATAAAAAATAAAAAAATGAAATATTTGAAAAGGAAACTATGATTTATTAAGAACAGACCTCTCCACAAACAAAGTAACAAAGGAAGAGAAGCCACGTAGAATGTGCGAGGCGAGGACCACAAGTAACTGAGAGAAGCAGTGGTGAGGTGGCGAAGTGTTCTGGTGGAAAGTTGAGTGAAATGTGTATAAATAATATCAAAAAAATAAATAAAAAAAATAAAGTAAAAAAAAAATTGTATGAAATGGAACTGGAGCAAGGAGAGTGTCAGTAAATAAAAGTAAATGAATCATGATAATGTGTAAGAAGATTAGAAAAAAAAAATATGTTAAGATATGGACTGTAACTCTTGAGAAAATGAACAGAGGAGGAGTGTGCGCAATCACGGTGATGGAACAGTGACGCGCAGAGCTGTAAAAGAGGCGGAGGAATGGTGCATGAACAAGCTAACATTTCAGGAGAGTAGCAGTAACTTGCCCTGGGGCGTGAGGTATTGAAATGCAGAACTGAAACTGTACGGCATGAGTGGATGAGTATCACGTGTGACCTGAACAGACTGCAGGAAGGAAGGGAGGGAAAGCAGTCTGGGCGACCTGGCTGTTGTGTTAGTGTCTCAGTCTGCGAGTGAAATAGTTATGGATGTCGCAATCAGAGAAATGAATTTGTCACGCATACATAAAATGAATGCAAAATGTGAATTAGTGCAGTTCAGGAAATTAATAAAAGTAAAGTTACTGAGGGACAAGGTGAATTTAGGTAGGGAAGGTGCTGTGTTACCAAATTTCTTCGATGTAAGGATGATGAATGGGAATGTGTTAGCTATGTGTGTGTTGGAGTACATGGCGGGAAGAAGGAAGGAACAGTAACTGTGGTGTGCATGGAAAGCTTGAAGAAAAGGCATTTTACAGAGAAGTTAGTGTGTATGTTATGGAGTGAAATGAGGAAAGCGTGAAAGTTTGGGAGTGTTGCAGGGATGTGCAATGTTCAGCCATGGGTAGAGTTTGAAGGGAATTGAAAGCCAAGGATAGAGTGTAGGAAAGCACAAATTACGCATTGATAGAGTGGAATATTATTGATTTCGGAAAGTATAGAAGGAAATAGTGAGTGTCATTAATATTGTTTCGAAAAATACGGAACTGAAAAGTTCATTGAAACAGCGGTTAGAGGATAATGTTTGAGAAGAGAAAGCTGAGCGATAAAATTTTCAGATCCATCTTAAGTAGGAACGTAGCATCTGAAGCACTGTGTGATAAGATGTAATGGACATTTAAACATCTAAAGGAGGTAGTGGTGCGCAGAGAGAGAGAGAAAGAGAGAGAGAGGAGAGAGAGAAGAGAGAGAGAGAGAGGAGAGAGAGAGAGAAGAGAGAGAGAGAGAGAGAGAGAGAGAGAGAGAGAGAGAGAGAGAGAGAGAGAGAGAGAGAGAGAGAGAGAGAGAGAGGTCCATGCAAGGAAGGGAAAGTGTTAGAATCATCAAGGCGTGTAATGAAATGAAAGCCACCGTAACATTTCGCGATGCTGTTAATTAATTTGCAGCTGTGCGACACGCGAGCAAGATCTGGACGCAGGAAGAATCAGCGAGAGTAGCGGAGAAGTCACCTCAGACTTGTGTGTGTGTGTGTGTGTGTGTGTGTGTGTGTGTGTGTGTGTGTGTGTGCGCGCGTGCCAGTACCAGTGTTAACGTGCAGGGGAATATTGGTCAGGTGTGTGGAAGTCTGAGTCGTCTTTCTCTTTGAGTCCGTTCACTAGACTGACATTGCGTGTAAGCTGAGTCGCATGAGTCAAGATTCTCCCCCCCCTTCCCTCTCTACACACACACACACACACACACACACACACACACACACACACACACACACACACACACAGGCACTCAGTCACTCAGTCGAGCTTCATTAACACAGTGGCCTCATGAATCACAGCTTTGGGGACAATTCGTAAACAGTCGAGGAGTAAAGACCACGGATGAAGAGGTGGTTCCAGTACTAAAAGGAGGTCAAAACAGGATAGATAAGCACAGATGAATGTTTTTGTTTGGAGCAAAGCAGTGTTACCAGTAAATAATGAAGAATCAAATGGTGAAGCGGTGTATGTTCAATTCAACCCGTGAGTGGTGAATGCTGTTGAATTACGCTGTCCAGTCCCCTCTTCCTGCCTCCATCGCCTCCTTCCTTCCCTCTCCCTCTCCTTGCCTCTTCGTTCCTCCTCACCTTTCTTCCCTCTCTTCTCCCCCTTCCCTAAAGGCCTGGTGATCTCTGCGCGCGTGGTGGCGACGGAGAAGCTCTAAGAATGTGGAGGAAAAATATATTTGGTGGTTCCATGTGAGAGGAATAGCAAGTGTGTGTGTTGTGTGTGTGTGTGTGTGTGTGTGTGTTGGTGTGTGTGTGTGTGTGCTGACTACACACTACCGTCCTTATATTTTTTTCTTTGATACTTTATCACTAGGAAATCAACATCCTTATATATTTACCTATCTCCATCTTTGTACGTGTCTACATACCTATCTATCTGTACGAGTATATACTCTACCTATCTTTCTACATCCTTATCCATCTATTATTCATCTATATGTCTACATACATACCTATCAATTTATCTTTCCATCCATAAATCTTTCCATGTCCATCGAGGCGTTCCATCACTCACCACCACGCACACATCTCACAACTGGCCTCACCCTGTCTCTCTCCCCCCTCGTAGCCTCCCTACTTTACACACCTGCCTCCCCTACAACACTTCCTCCTCACCCTCTCCCCAGTAACCTTCATCCTTCTCCTCTTCCCTCTTTTCTATTTCCCTTTTCCCTAAAACCCCGTCCTTATCTCTTCTATCATTCCTCATTTTATATTCTCTTTTAAACATCTCTCGTGCCTCTCTCTGTCTTACTGTTCTTCCTTCTCGCCGTCGTTCCTTCGCTCCCGCCTCGTGCTTGTGTCTACTTTCCCCCTTCCTTACATCAGACTCCCCCTTTACAATCGCAGCCACCATTGACTACTACCACCATTACACTGTAGCCTTATGCGCTCTCTCTCTCTCTCTCTCTCTCTCTCTCTCTCTCTCTCTCTCTCTCTCTCTCTCTCTCTCTCTCTCTCTCTCTCTCTCTCTCTCTCTCTCTCTCTCATATGTTCCTGCTTGTCCTTCCCATTCATGAGAGTCTGTTTCTCTTCCGGCTTCCCTGTCTTCCACGCGCCTCTCCCTTCCTCTCCCCTCCGTTTATATGACCCAGAGTTGTTACTTTTATGTTCCTCTTTAATACAAACTTCTCTTCCATTTCTCCCTCACTCTCTCTCCTTTTACACCGCGTACCTCCTTCCCTCTTTATCTCTCTCTCCTCGCTCCCTCCTCTTTTTTTTTTTTCTTTTTTTTCATCATCTGCTTCCTCCTCCTCCTCCTCACTCCTCCTTGCTGTGAACTAAGCCGGGTGTTGTTGGGATTAAGCTGGCCTGTTGGAGCTTAGTGTTGTGGTGTGTGTGTGTGTGTGTGTGTGTGTGTGTGTGTGTGTGTGTGTGTGGCATTGTAAAACGGCCTTTGTAAAGTGTGGCGGTGCTTCAGCAAGTGTTCTGGTGTCGTGTTGAGCATTCTTTTGTTCCAAATACTCATTCTCGCCTTGCATTTTTTTTTTCTCTATCTTGTGAGCTGCTCTTTCAGTTGCTAGCGTGGTGGTGTGGGTGTGTTTTGCGGATGGGTCCTGGGATGGCCTGGCAGCAGACAGAGATGAGGTGAAAAGGCTGATGCTGATGATGATTGTTGATGATGGTAGTGGTGGCGATTATAATATGTTTGTTTGAGCTTTCGCCCTTCATTTCTTCGTCCATTCCGCCGACACACTATGCAGCTTTCTCTTCTTGCATCACGCAGATCATGGGAGCTAAACTGGTCCCAACTATTTTTGGAGCACCCAGTTATTTTCTGTGTGGAGAGTGACGCGTGAACGGTTTTTTTCCTTCCGTCAGTTTCTTTCGTGGCCCGTGACCAGTGTTTTGTCCACGCGTGTAAGAAAGGCAGTTTGAAATCATGCCTGCCTGTTATTCCTGGACAGCGTGACGGCAGGCGGGGGTGAGGACAGGTGGTGGGGATTCGCTTGCCCCACTCACCACATTTTGTCTCTTCTCTTGTGTTACACATGTTGCCACTTTTTTTTTTTTTTTTTCGTTTCTTCTTCTTCTTCATGTGTGCATTTTCTGTTTCATGTTCCCAGCTTTAGAAATGTGTGTCAAGGTTTCCCACACTCAATGACACCAAGCAATTTGCTCTGTCCCCTTTCACAGTAAGCGTTTGCAACTCTGATTATTTAGTTATTTTTATTTTTTTCTTACTTAGTTTTTCTGAGTATCTATTTTGTGTGTGCATTTTCTATATCTAATTTCTGTTTCATGTTTACTGCTTATCAGTTTCCGGGAATTCATAAATATGGATGACAGTTATCTGACTATTTTTGTTTTCATTATCATTCATTATTGTTATTATTATTATTGTTATTGTTATTATTATTATTATGTTATCATTATTGTTATTATTATTATTATTATTTCTCTCTCTCTCTCTCTCTCTCTCTCTCTCTCTCTCTCTCTCTCTCTCTCTCTCTCTCTCTCTCTCTCTCTCTCTCTCTCTCTATATATATATATATATATATACGAGTATATATATATATATATATATATATATATATATATATATATATATATATATATATATATGAATGAAAACGACTCGTCAAAAAGAGCGATTCCGTATAAGGACGTAATTGTAGGACAAAGAATTTATTTATTTATTTATTTTCATGATGTGTATTATCTGTTTTGTTTCCAAATTCATGTTTTTTGCCAAGTTTTTTACCAAATTAGCGTTTTTTTTTTTTTCTCCTACAATTTCCACAACACGTCCAGGGTTATGTTTTCTATTAGGTTTCATTACACTCTTCTCCGCGTCCTAGTCAGAAAAGCGCGCCACATGCGCTGGGTTGTCACTCTCCGGTCTGTAGTCCTCGTCACAGTTCCGCGAATGTTTCTCCTGCGCACCTTCCCGCAGTGGCGCCGCAAAGATGGTCCTGGGAAGGTTGCTGCTTCTCCTACCACCACCACCACCACCACCACCACCACCACCACCACCACCACTACTACTACTACTACTACTACTACTACTACTACTACTACTACTGCTACTACTGCTGCTTCCAACACCGTCACTACCACCACTGCTGCTGAATAACAGGACATTGTTAAAAGTCAAGCATAAACCTTGGACGGCAGGTAAACTCGAGTTGACAAAAAGGATTCTCTCTCTCTCTCTCTCTCTCTCTCTCTCTCTCTCTCTCTCTCTCTCTCTCTCTCTCTCTCTCTCTCTCTCTCTCTCTCTCTCTCTCTCTCTCTCTCTCTCTCTCTCTCTCTCTCTCTCTCTCTCTCTCTCTCTCTCGTTTTCGTCGCGGTGTTAATTAAATGTTCTAGTTCAGGCGGAGGAAAACGGGGAGTCATTTAAGTAGATGACTGCATTCTTTTATTCTTTTCTTTTAATGTGCAGCCTCAGCGGAAGGGAGCAGCGGTAATTGAACCAAGGTGCAAATTTTAGTTTTCTTTCCTTTCCCCCAGTTTTCCCTCTATTCTCTGTTCCTGCATACAAATAGCCTTATGTATTTGCGTGTGTGAACACTGATTTAATTTGAATATATATATATATATATATATATATATATATATATATATATATATATATATATATATATATATATATATATATATATATATATATATATATATATATATATATATATATATATATATTAGAATTTCTATTTATGATTTTGCCTGTATACTACTACTGCTGCTGCTACTACTACTACTACCACTATGCTAATACTAATACTATTACTACAACTACTACTGCTGCGACTACTTTATGTAAGAGGGTCACTGGCTAAGGGCAATAGAAAATTTTGTAAAGCCCGCTTGAGCGCCAGTTCCCAAAGTGGGATAATATGGGATAATTAAATACTGAAGGAAAAGTGCCTTGGAATCTCACTTGAAAAAAATTCAAGAGATAGGAGGGTGAAAATATAGAAGTAGGTAGTGAGTTTTAGAGTTTACCAGAGAAGGAAATGAATGGCTGAAAAATCTTGCATTAGAAAGGTGGATAGAATAAGGGATGAGAGAAAGTAGAGATTTGCGCAGCGAGGCCGTGGGAGGAGGGAAGGCATGCAGTTTACAAGATCAGAAGAGCAGTTAGCGTGACAATATTGATAGAATAGAGCAAGAGATGCAACATTGCGGCGATGAGAGTGAGGCTGAAGACAGTCAGGCTATTACTACTACTACTACTACTACTACTACTACTACTACTACTACTACTACTACTACTACTACTACTACTACTACTACTTACTATATAGTCTGTGTGTGTGTGTGTGTGTGTGTGTCTTCAGCTCCATCTCTTCCAACATTATCACCATTAGTTTTTCATTCTCTTTTATCTAATGTTATGCAGCATTTTTTTTTTCATTATTATTAATATATTTTCCTCGCCCTGCGATTCCTTCCTTCATTGCCATTCCGCGGGTTTCTTTTCAGTATGTTTGTCTTTTTCCTCTGTCTGTCTGGATTCTTTGTCTTTCCGTGACTCTCTCTCTCTCTCTCTCTCTCTCTCTCTCTCTCTCTCTCTCTCTCTCTCTCTCTCTCTCTCTCTCTCTCTCTCTCTCTCTCTCTCTCTCTCTCTCTCTCTCTCTCATACGGCTGAAGTGATGAGCGGGACGGAAGGAGTCCTTTACTGTACTATTTTCTCCTTCACACCTGCAATTTAGATTCGTAGTCAAGAAGTCAGGTCCTCATTGGCTGAAAGATCTCTTATCTGCACTTGCCATGTACATTCCTCTTCTTCGTTCGTCCTCGTCCTCGTCTCCACCTTCATTCTAGTACCGTCCTTCACCCTTCTTCTTTTTCTCAGCCTGTCCCTCCACCTCGTCTCCGGCATCTGTTTGTTACTTGCAACTAACCTGATTCCCATTGTCCCCTTTTGTAAATCATACGAGCTGCCGCCTGAATGCCCCTCGCCTTTCCGTCTCCTGATTCTGTCTGTCTGTCTGTCTTGTCTGTCCGTCTTCTCCTTGTTACTGGTGAGCTGGGTGCCTGTCGTTTGTTTGTGTGTGTTGCCTCGTCTGTCTGTTTCTGGAAATTGTATCTTCATTCTTTTTTTGTTGTTTGTTTTGTTCCCGTCTTCGTCTTCATCGTCTTCCTTCTCTTCCTCGGTCTCGTTCTTGATTTTTGTTTATCTATATTTTCTTTTATTCTGAGTTTTATCTTCCTCCTCCTCCTCTCTTCTCAGTCTTTCCTAGATCTTTATATACTTTTTTTGCAGTTACCATACAACTCACTAATAATATTGAAAATAAAAGTGTGTGTGCGTGAGAGAGAGAGAGAGAGAGAGAGAGAGAGAGAGAGAGAGAGAGAGAGAGAGAGAGAGAGAGAGAGAGAGAGAGAGAAATATCTACCCTCTATTCACCTTTCACTTGTCTTCCGTTGCTTCTCCTTATTTGTACCCTACCACTCCTACACCACGCCTCACCCTCCTTCCCTCCTCCTTCCTCCCTCCACCTCATATAGTAGTAGTAGTTAGTGTTTTCTTAAGCCTTCCTCTATTACGGTTACCTTCACTTCTCCATTCCTTTCTTTTCTTCCTGTCTTCCCATTACAACACAATTTTCTTCTGTTCACCACGTCTGGCAACCCTCGATTCCTGTCTTTTCCTATTTTTTCCTTTGTTCCTCCTCTCTTTTTCTCCTTTCTCTTTCTTATTCCTTCTGTTTCCCACTCCGTCTCTTTGCCTTTTCCTTTCTCCTCTTCTCTCTTCTCTTTGTTTCTGCGTCCCTCCTTCCATCCTTTTCTCTCCCTTCCCTCCTCCCTCTCTCTGACTTTCGTTCACCCACCCTCTAACTGTGCCCCCTCTCCCTCATTTCCTCCCTCTCTCCCTCCTGCCGCAGTCGCCGAAGGTGGTGGTTCAGGCGGCGTCTCTCGGGACCTTGTTATCCTTCACAATCCTGCGAGTGGAAATCTTACCCTCCCTTTGAGCCCTGAGCGGCGTGGCGGAGGGAGAGGGAGGAAGGGAGAGGAAGGGAAAAAAGTAAGGTGAAAGACTGAATGGGATAGGCTAGGTCAGAGAGGAAAGAGAAATGAAGAAAAGAAAGCTAATAAGAGGATATGAAAGAGAGAGGGGAGAGTGTAAGGGTTATGGAGAAAGATGGAAAGGGATGGATTGGGTAAAAAAGAGGGAGAGGGAAGGGAGGAAAAGATGAGTAACAAGAGAACGAGGTGGAATAGATGAAGAGTGGCACTGAGAGGAGAAACGAAGGGGGAGGAGAGACGCTTTGAATGAGAGAGAGAGAGAGAGAGAGAGAGAGAGAGAGAGAGAGAGAGAGAGAGAGAGAGAGAGAGAGAGAGAGAGAGAGCATATATGGAAAGAGGAGGAGGAGAAGGAGACACCGGCAGTAATAAATCAAATGAAAGTTGGTGATTCAGTAAGCCAGTAATTTAGTTTCTCACCATCCTCTCCTCATACTGTTACTTTATTCCTTTATTTCCTCCTCCTCCTCCTCCTCCTCCTCCTCCTTCCAGTGCCGGGGTGGTGACCTTGTCCAGACACACACACATCTGTTTCCAGTCTTTGTGCCACTCTGTCATTAAGTGCTTGTTTCTTATCTTTGTTTCAGTGCCTGTTTTGTCTCCATCAGTAAATACTCATCTCGTATTATATCTGTGTGAAAAAGTGCTTGTTTCTTATCTTTGTTTCAGTGCCTGTTTTGTCTCCATCAGTAAATACTCATCTCGTATTATATCTGTGTGAAAAAGACTGGTTAAGAGCTACGAAAAATTGATAGAAACCCTTAATTTCATCCCTCGAAAAAGTAATCAAAATATTTTCGATCAAGTTTCGCCACTTTCTCAAACTTGTCTGAGGGATGAACTGACTTGAGGGTGTGTGAGTCATTAAGTGCATCGCGATATAACTGAAGAATCCACGTCACATTGTTTTGTGAGTGGTGCTCATTACTGATGTTGTGAATAAGAAGAGATTAGCGAGAAGCGCTACGCATGGTGACAGGACGAGCACCGCGGTGACCATCGGGTGGGTGAACACGGGGGATGGTGACAGGACCAGCACCGCGCCGAAATTCGCGTGGAGGAAGGGAATGGATGCTTTAATATGGAATCGGTGCTTTTTTAGTCGTATGTTATTGGTACTTAAAGTTTTTGAGAGGCTGCTTCACTTTCTTTCGAGGGGCAGAAAATAACGCCACCAGACAGGCAAGGGAAGGGATGAGGAAGTGGGAGAAAAAGAAGGGAAAGGGGAGGGAAGACAGGGAAAGGCAATGAAGTGATTATTACTAACGAATGCTATTCATGATCTTCTCTCCGGATCAGATGGGGAGGAAAGGAGCGAAGGACAGGGAAAGGGAAGAAAAAAAAGGGAACAGGAAGAGGAATGAGACGGAGAAGAGGGAAGGGAGGAGAGGGAGAAGATTGGTAAATTGGCAGTGAATCAGTGGAAGATACAAACATGTAACTGAAACCAGAGTGAAGGAAAACTACAAGTAAATGGCAAAGGAAATAGCTGATGATGAAACTGAGGAAACTCGCCTTTTGACATTAGAAAGCAAGCAAACGAGAGAGAGAGAGAGAGAGAGAGAGAGAGAGAGAGAGAGAGAGAGAGAGAGAGAGAGAGAGAGAGAGAGAGAGAGAGAGAGAGAGCTCAATCTGTAAGGGGAAGGAGCACGCTTGCCCTGCGCCTGAGTGAGCAATGCGGGAATAAACAGCGAAGAAAACAAAGGTTAATTAACAAGGTGAATTAGCTGCGCCAGACCATCAGTTCACGGAGCAACGACTGATTGCATTTTCTCTTTCATTCCTTTGTTACCATTTTTTATTTCATTGGTAGCTGTTAACGTGCCGTTTTTCTATTATAATTCAGTTCTAATGCTTTGAGAGTGTTTTCTAATTTCCACAGTTTTTTTTTTGTGTGAATTTGTTGTGTGTGTGTGTGTGTGTGTGTGTGTGTGTGTGTGTGTGTGTGTGTGTGTGTCTGTGTGTGTGTGTATTCCTCTCTCTCTCTCTCTCTCTCTCTCTCTCTCTCTCTGCAGTAACGCAAACACCTACCGCCGCAACCGCCTCCCCCAGCTCGCCAGTCCCCAAGGTTGTCTCTCTCCGAGGCAACACACACACGGGCCTCCCTCCTCCCCCACCTGCCTCAACACACCTTTCACCTCCTCAGTCTAGTGGGGAACTCAGCTTAAGAGGATCTGTTCACCAGGAAGACAAGAAGAGTAAACACCGTCTTTTCTCCCTCTCTGAGCATGAGTGAAGAGAGGCGGCGTGAGGCAAGAGGGAGGGTGATGGGGACGTGAGGGAGGAGAGGTGAGAGGCAGGGAGAGTGGTGGATGACTGGAAGGGAGAGGAGAGGGGTGAGTGATGGAGGGAGAGTAGTAGGTGGGGGAGAGAAGGGAGAGGCGAGAGAGAGACGTGTTTGTGAGAGTACAGGAATGAGAAACGAAACGTCTCATGACGAGAGAGAGAGAGAGAGAGAGAGAGAGAGAGAGAGAGAGAGAGAGAGAGAGAGAGAGAGAGAGAGAGAGAGAGAACCATATTCTGAAAATGTATATATATGCTTCTTCCCAAATTTTGCATTTCACACACTTCATAATGGCTCAGAATACGGCCTCACTAACCTGATCTCCTCCTCTAGTCACTGGTGCCACGGGTGACTCAGGGCCTGGCAAGACTCGGCGTAATAAGGCGTCCCGTCACTCCTGTACAGCAGAGGCCAGCAGATCGTACCCTTACGCAGTCCATGATGTGACTCTCCAGCACCACCACTGCCTTCACGCCGGCGCCCCTTCTATTCCTGGCCAGGACCACGCCGCCGCCTCTCGCCACGATAGACAAAGGTGAGGAGCCATCGCCCTTACTTTTTTTTTTTTTTTTTATGTAGGAAGGATACTGGCCAAGGGCAACAAAAATCTAATAAAAAAAATGCCCACTGAAATGCCAGTCCCCTGCTTTAGCTGATATAGTGCATTTCATCACAAACAACTCATCGGATTTGCTGCTGTTTATTTCTTGTGCCCATCTGTACCCGAGTGTTATATCCATTTTATCACCACCACCATCACCACCACCACCACCACCATTACCACCATCACCGTCCCCCATCCTCACCACTACTACTTCCACTACCACTGCCTCCAGTCTTCAATACAGTTGATGTGATCCTCACCATATATATGTATACTGTATATGTATGTATACTGTACATGTATTCATGTATATATTATTTTTGTACATGTATATACGCATGCATACATGTGTGTGTGTGTGTGAATATATTGAGCGTATAAACGAGCAGGAGATTTTCTCATGTACGTGTTTCGTTAAATGTGATGACTAAGTTTTCATTTATTAACTTCTTAAAAATGCGAAATCGCGATCTAGCGAAAATGACTAGCCTTGGCGAAATCATAAATAAATTACGAAAGAGGAAAGGACACTCATAACATATAACATAATAACATATAAAATAACGGTTGTGGTTGTTTGTGATCTTAGAGAGAGAGAGAGAGAGAGAGAGAGAGAGAGAGAGAGAGAGAGATATATATATATATATATATATATATATATATATATATATATATATATATATATATATATATATATATATATATATATATATATATATATATATATATATATATATATATATATATATATATATATATATATATATTGTGTGTGTGTGCGCGAAATTTCTGTCTCCCTCATGCAAAATTTCTCTCTCTCTCTCTCTCTCTCTCTCTCTCTCTCTCTCTCTCTCTCTCTCTCTCTCTCTCTCTCTCTCTCTCTCTCTCTCTCTCTCTAAGATCACAAACAACCACAACCGTTATTCCATCAATATATAAACCCTTCCCTTTTTTTTTGACGCAATTAACTAATCATTCACATAATCAGGCAATGTATAGACATTCCCTAGCAATGTATAGACATTCCCTAATGTACTTGAATGTTCCTAAAACAGACAGATTTGATATCGATGACGAGTCTAGAGGGAGCAAGGTGTCGCAGGGAGAGAGGGAGAGAAAGAAGAAAGGGAGAGAGGGAAGAAGGAAGTAAAAAAAAGAGCAAAGGGATGCGTGGAGGGCGTGGTGATTACTGGTTCAAAGAAAGGCAAGATGGTGAGGACAGTGCTTAGTGGAAGAGGAATGCAGGAACAAAAATGTGAGAAGGGAATGGGAGAGGGAAGCAGGAACATTTATTTGTTAGCGAGAGGAAGGGAGGGAGAGGAGTGAGAGGAAAACCCGCGTGAGAAAAGAAATTAAACAAATAAAAGAAAAAAAAAACAGTGCGAGGGTAAGGGAGAGGGAAATAAAAACGAGTGAACATGAATGAAATGAAATAAAAGTATAAGAGTAGGAAATAAAAACACGATGCAGGGAAATGAAGAAGAAAGAATAAGGGAAAGGTTTCGAAAGGTTTTGTTCGACACTGAGTGGCGGTGACTGTGTCTTGGTGTTCACAGATTCACAGATATTCAATGTTCAGTATTATTAATATGTAGCTCTCTCTCTCTCTCTCTCTCTCTCTCTCTCTCTCTCTCTCTCTCTCTCTCTCTCTCTCTCTCTCTCTCTCTCTCTCTCTCTCTCTTTACATTCGTCCATCCATCTATCTCCGTCTATCGATCTACCTGTCTACTTGTGCTGGAGAGAGAGAGAGAGAGAGAGAGAGAGAGAGAGAGAGAGAGAGAGAGAGAGAGAGAGTTTCTCATTTCTCGGACATTCATGTTCACGCTTCACATTTCCTCGTTCTCTTTCTTGTAATTAATACAAGCATGGTTCTGGATTACTTTGATTATATTTTTGCGGCAAAAAGAAAAGTAATAGTACAAGTTCATCATTGAATCACTTGTTAAATATATCTAACTGAATGCAAAAGGCACGGTGTGAATGTTGCCAGACAGACAGACAGGCAGGCAAACACACACACACACACACACACACACATGGATTTCTTACAACTTCCATCTTTCACTGTCACATCCATCATTAAAACCGTGCAATCGATCAATCTTACATATTTACATTATCTGCTACTGCTATCGCTGCTGCTGCTACTACTGCTACTACTACTACTACTACTACTAGTACTACTACTGGCATTAGTGTAGTTATTTTTGTTCTCATAATTAACCTTTCCCCCTTCTTTATCTAATAATTTTATTATTCCCTTCGAGGACTGGCGACCAGTCATCTGTTCTCTCCTTTCAACCTCACAAAGGCGGACAAGAGTCATTGATCACCCTTCTACCCTCACCTTTTCTCCTCGCCCTCCCCCTTCCTCTCTCTTCACCTGCCCTTCATTAAGCCTCCTCCTTCACACCTGCCGCCTCCCTCACAGGTCTCGCCTCGACGGAGTGACAGAGCAAGGAAGGGAGAGGGAAGGCAGAAGTGGACGTGGGTCGGAAGGGAAGATCGCGTGTGTTAAGAGTGAGGCAGGAAAGCCTTGGTGAGGGAAGGATTACTGCTAGGGTGAGACAGGAAAGCTGAGGAAAACGGTGGCTGTGACAGGCAACAGTTTCACTTATGCTCGTACAAGACATGCAGCGCGCCGCTGGTGTAGTGGTATCATGCAAGATTCCCATTCTTGCGACCCGGGTTCGATTCCTGGGCGGCGCACCTCATTCAGTTACATTTTTAGGTTGCTGTTGTGACAAGACAAGAGTTGCGCCTAGCTGTACCTGTCACGCCTCGTGCACGAAGAATTCCTGGAGGCCTCGCTGCTCAGCACCACCTTAGGACGCTCCAGGTAAGGCTGACGGGGATGGGCGTGCCCTCCTCAGGAAAAAGAACACAGCCACCGGCATATCTCTGCTGCAGGAGGCGTTTGGAAGTGCGAGACTCTCTCTCTCTCTCTCTCTCTCTCTCTCTCTCTCTCTCTCTCTCTCTCTCTCTCTCTCTCTCTCTCTCTCTAGCCATCATCACAGGCTTGAGAATAAAAATTTCATTCGTGTAAACTTCAAATAAAGATGCTGACGCCTTTCAAACATCTAGACTTACACGCGTGAATGATGGGAAACAAGCCAACAAGGATGAGAGAGTGTGGCGAAACAATTCAGATGGAGCAGTTATGCGCTGACATTGTGGTGATCGGCGATGGTCAGCGAGGAAAGTTTGGGGCAAGGGGAGGAGACGCGGGAAGCCGGACGCCCCGACACCAAGATAAAGGAAGGAAGAGAAACTACCTCACGATTACTGTGCCAATCTGACTTCCAATTATGACAATGTTTCATGACACCAGACCAGATTAGACTAAATTACAATTCCTAGTCAGCAAGTAAATTTAAAAGGTGGTCTTCATGGCTCCCTAACTATGTAATCAATTATTCAAGCTATTAATTATTTGAATAAGTAATTTATGAGGGAGAGAATGAAGGAAGAGGCCGCGAGAGGAAAGGGAGAAAGAGAGGGGATAAAAGCAAGAACACGGAAGGAAAAAATTTTGATGGCATTAGTGGAGGGAAGGACAGAATAGAAAAAATATGTGGAAAATAGAGAAAATGAGACATAAGGAGACAGAGAGGCAGATGACAAGATTTAGTGGAGGACGCATAACGAAATGGGGGAAAAAATAATAGAGACATTGATAAGAAAAAATGTACTGATGACCACAAGTGAAATAATAGATTATAATAGGTGAAGCTAATAGACTGACGAAAGGAGGAAAGCTCGTTAAGAAAGATTTAAGTTATAAGGACGGATGAAAAGTGATAATTATGAGAAAGGAAGGGGAAACCGTCAGTAATACAAAGAAGAAAAGAAATAAGGATGAGCATAAAAGAAAAAGGGAAAAAAATATGATATAAGAGACCCTTTAAAAAGCAAGAGAACAAGGATTCATAAAAAAAAAATAAAAAGATTAAATGGAAAGAAATAAAAGAAATACAAAGAGCGTCATCTCGAAGGGAGGGGAAGGGAAGGAACAAAGCCAGAGTAAAAACGGTTCGCTAATGACAACCAGACGGATTATTGCATCAAGATACCAAACAAACACACAACACAATACTGTGATACAAAGACAACAAACAATGAGCAAACAGGAAGGAACGAAGCGAGCAACAATCACCGAACATTATCACGCTGCCAAACACACCAACAATTACGAGGGAGGTAAAAAGGTTTCCAGGTAGGGTGTTTCAAGCCCCTCCCCTTTATTTGTGCTTGTCACCTTTTAGATATGCAGAAGGAACTTTAGATATACACAAGAAACGAGAGAAAGGTACTATAGATCCCCATGTCTCAAAGGACTCCTGCATCCACTACTACTATTACTAATACTATTAATAATAATAATAATAATAATAATAATAATAATAATAATAATAATAATAATAATAATAATAATATTACTATTACTACTTTTATTACTAATACTGCTTGTACAACAACAACAACTACAACAACTACTACTACTACTACTACTACTACAAAAACAACTACTACTACTACTACTACTACTACTACTACTACTACTACTACTACTACTACTACTACTACTACTAATAATAATAATAATAATAAAACAACAACTACTACTACTACTATTACTACTGCTACTACTACCATCGTTGCTACTGACTCTTTTCAACCTCTCACATCGCCGCAGTGTTACATCTCTTGCTATCTTCTACCACCATTTTCAATCTACTCGTATATGTTCTTCTAATCTTGCTAACTGCATGCCTCCCCTCCTCCCACGCCCTCGCTGCACAAGACTTTCTGCTTTCTCTCACCCCTATTCTGTTCACCTCTCTAATGAAAGAATTAACCACTATTCTCAATCATTCATTCCTTTTTCTTGTAGACTCTGAAACTCCCTGCCTGCTTCTGTATTTCCTCCTTCCTGTGACTTGAACTCTTTTAAGAGGGAGGTTTCAAGACACTAATCTTCAAATATTTGACGACCGTTTCTGACTTCTTGTAGACTGGCACCTCAGTGGGCCCTTTTTCTTTCTTTTAATTTTGTTGCCCTTGGCCGGTGCCCCTCCTAACTAAAACAAACTGCTACTACTACTACTACTATTACGACTACCACTACTACTGCTGCTGCTATTACTACTACTACTACTACTACTACTACTATTATTGCTGCTGCTACTATTATTATTACTACTACCACCAACTCAAAATGTTACAAAAATATCCAACAAAAGTATTTCAATATCAAGTAAATGACTGGAAACAAGAATACAACGAAATGAAGAATGCAAATACATCTGAATTAAATACATTTCATTAATTATTTAAGCTGAATTCCGAAACTCGCTAATTAGCATATATATCCAGTATAATTAAAGAACACATCCAAGAGGCATAATAACTAATATTTACAAGTGTGCGGAAATTAAAACGAATACATCCTTGCAAGTAGCAGGATAAAAATGCAAAAGATATAAAAAGAAAATTTCTCTTCATGAAACACTTTAAAATTTCTTTTTATACATACCTTTCTCCTGCACATGTCTCCTCGTCAGTGTTGTGTCCCCCTCCTCAGTGCTCAGCCGAAGGCCACCACCAGGCAGCTCTCCTCTCCTGCTGAGGCGTCCACGTCAGCAGAGGAACACACGCATCTCGCTGCAGCTGCTGGTGCGAGTGTGCCGCTCCCGGTGAACACTTCCTGCACGGTGCTGGTTTGCTGACAAGCGCGGCACACTTATCTCAAATCCGGAGGAGAAGGAGGAAAAAAGAAAAGTACAGGAACAAAAACAAGAACAAGAAGAAAAGAACAAGAACAAGAACAAGAATAAAAAGAACAAGAAGAAGAAGAAATCGAAGCATACTAAAAAGGGGATGAAAAATAAATACAGGAGGAAAATAATAATCCGCGCTGGACAGAAAGAGGCAATATGCAGCAATCACTCTGGGCGACTCGGTGTGAAGGAATGAAGGTTGTGTGCCCGCTGCTAAACTTTGTACCAATACACTGAAAAAAAAAATGATAATAATAAACATTTCACTATTAAACAAACAAGAGAATCAGCACTGGTGGTGACTGTGTGTGTGTGTGTGTGTGTGTGTGTGTGTGTGTGAATGAGTGTGCAAGAGGGGTAGATTTGCTTGGCTAAACAAAATACACACAAAAAACAATTTAAAACACATCCAGGTGGAAATATGAAGGTATATTTCATACAGTGACTGCCACGTGTAAGCCTGGTCGCTTCTTGCAGCTTCCCTCACTTTTTATGTTCTTATGTCTCTCTCTCTCTCTCTCTCTCTCTCTCTCTCTCTCTCTCTCTCTCTCTCTCTCTCTCTCTCTCTCTCTCTCTCTCTCTCTCTCTCTCTCTCTCTCTCTCTCTCTCTCTCACACCAAAAGGCAAGCGGCTTCTTAGGAATACACCGTTGAAGAATTAGTGTCTAATAAAAAGTTAATATACAGTTCTGATTAAAAAATATGACTGATCATGGATGAAGCAATGCAAAGTTAATAAACATACCTGATAAAATAATCTGAATGATTTAAGAAGAAAAAAATGGCAAGCGTGTCTGATATAGGACAATAAATATAGTAATCTATGTCCTGTGCGCTCAGAATGTTTGATTGGTTTTATGAGGCTCAGAATCCTCAGCAGCACTACAAATAACCCCTCAGTCTGTCATAATAGAGAGGCGGAAGTGACCCTGAGGCCCCAGTTAACAGAGACCGCCACGGCATGCAGTGAATGAAGTGTCTCCCAGCAACCTGTGGCCGAAGAATCCTGCAAGAGTAGAATCCCTTGCCAGATTAAAGCTTTGCCTGTCTTGCGAATGCCATTGCTTTCCTCCAGCTTGTGACTTTCGCTATGAGTGTAATTTGGTTTCATGTGAACACAACTCGGCCTTCCTCTCGGGCACCCCGGCAGTACTGGCCACGGGGGAGAGGGTGTCCTTAGTGACGGCACACTTCACCGTGTACTCCAGTATAAACACAGAAAATTGCGTTGATTAATGAACGTGGAGTTGAAGAATTACAACACACGATTGCAAAGGAGAGACAATAGCTGCAGCCTAATGGGTCCTTCACTGTTGAGAACATTAGTCTATACTAGTAGTACAAGACACCTGACAACACAGTGGAAGGCTTCTCTCTACCTATTCCGATACCTTAAAAAGAACAGAAAAAAATTAGGAATGCTGCTGCCGCTGATGATGATTATACCGCAAGATCCATCAGTTTACATCTTTCCTATTCTATATTAAGTTTTCTATCCGTTTGAACTCGTGATGTTTGTCAGCCCGCCAGTGCCTCGCGGCTCGTGTGCTGCGTGGCGGTGTTGAGTGCGGCGGCGTGTGGCTCAGGCTTTCAGGCAAGACAAAAGCAGTGTCGTGGTAATACAAATCCCTAGATAAATAAGGGGAGGAAAGCAAACAAGACACCAGAGATCAAGAGGAATGAGCATAAAAAAGTTTAATCTCTCTCACAGCCATTAAGTGGCAGTAATGTATTCGTCAAGTTTTGTGTCTTAATGAGAGGAGCGGAGGAGAGGCGACGCTGCTGTGAGTGAGTGAGGGAGTGAGGGAGGGAGGGAGTGAGGGAGGGAGGGGCGGTGAGGGAATGGAGGTGAGGTTGGGTGGAAAAGAGGCGGTGTTCAGGAGCAGAGGAGAAAGAGAGAAGGAAAGAGGGAAAGAGAACTATAGATGACAGGATAAGAGGAAAATTAAACGGATTTTTGAAAGGAGGAGCAGGAACCAATCATGAAAACACACACACACACACACACACACACACACACACACACACACACACACACACACACTATTCTTATCTCAGCGGAGTGGAGAATAGAGGCGCCAAACTTTCAGAAGAAAAGACAATTGAACTTTAGTCATTGATGGCCAAACTTTTTTCTCATAAATGAATGATAACGAGAGAGAGAGAGAGAGAGAGAGAGAGAGAGAGAGAGAGAGAGAGAGAGAGAGAGAGAGAGAGAGAGAGATATGCAAGGTTGGTTTCATTAATCAACATTAAGCAATAGGTAACCTTCCAGTGTGGAATAATGATCTTCGTTCGCCCACAAAACAAACACGTCTTACGAAGCCAAGCAAGAAAAAAATAATGCACGAGGAGTGTGGCATCAAGAATGGCACAAAAAGAACACAAAGGAAAAGTTTATATTACTAAGAGCGCTCGGTCCCGGTCTGTCTCACTTTTATACAGATGTGAGGCAAACTGTTGGGACAAAGCTAACGTCATTCTAAGCGAAATGGCTGCAGATATGCCCCCAGGTTAATAATAATATTTACCATAATCGTCCACAAACCTTTATACATGACTTATTCTACTACGCCTCCCATGCTCTCAATAAGAGTGCAGGCAGACAAGGTGGCAGGTACTTACTGAACATAGGGTGTGTGCCTTGCTGGAGTGTCTGGACCACCTGAAGAGAGGAAAAATACTGTTTACTTTACCTGGTTAATCGTTTCGTATTTTTTTTAATTCTGGACAAGAACTACATCATATTTTATTTTATTTTATTTACTTATTTATTCATTTTTAGCCTAACATGGTCTTCAAGTGCACTTGACTTGTAGTCGATAAAGCAGTGTAATGTAACCTCTTGTACCGCAGATTTCAAGCAAACCTGGATGTTGTGACAACAAGAAGAAATAACAAGGACAACTCGGAAGTTTTGCGCACCAGAATATCGATGATAATCAGCTGTGTTTTGGTAGGAATGGTGTTAAGGTGAGAAAAATGTCCAGGGGCATAAACTAAAGTGTACAAAATACTGGAGGGATTGTCGGAATGCCTGTTTGGCTGAGAGCTGCACGTGTTTCTGGTCTCTTGCCCCCCGGGAAGTGCGAGGCGCAATCTGTTCCTGAATACTGCATTCCTGTATCAGGAGACATGCATGGAAAACTTCGCATTTTCTGTGTTGCAAACTTTTATGTTAGAAGGCAATATCACAGGAACATACAATGTGAAAACTATTGAAAGAGTCTGGCGAACACCTACTGACTGAAGAATAGGGAAGGGGAGACAAAGTGAGATGGAAAGACGGAAATTAAATGGAGGTGCGAGGAATGGGAGCAACACAAGATGCAATGGACAGGAATGACTGGGGAGGACTCGTGCGTGGCACCAACCCTTGACACCAAGGTCACGGTGAGAGGATACTGTACACACACGCAAGACGGACACAGGCAAGGCGTGGACCTGTGCTCTGGTGAAAGGAGGCTCACCACGCGACACAAATCCCACGGCATCCCGCTGCCCGCCACGCTTATCTGGACGCGAGGGTTGTGCACCAATCCTTGCTCTCCGATAAGAAGTGAAAGAGTGATGTGTTTTTCTCCCAAGCCTTTCAGTCCACGCCAGCTGCAGCGGGGAGAGGGAAGGACACGCCCTGGCCGGCACTGCACTCCCTCACTAAGAAAAAGGATGATTTCTCATGCACCCCAAGCCACCACACACAGCGCCACCATCACACCTTCACCCGCACTGCTGCCTTAAAGGAAGAACACTCCCCACGATACATTATACTGCTTCACAAGGAAAAAGACTGCCTCATGAAGCACAACTGCACCCACACATTCACACACAAAACCTCATCAGTGCACGCACTCAGACATAACACATTCACACACACACACACACACACACACACACACACACACACACACACACACACACACACACACACACACACACACACACACACACACACACACACACACACACACACACACACACACACACACACACACACACAGCCTTCTCCTGCCTGGCCTTACACTTAAAAGTACACATCAATTCACTGAGGAAATAATTGCAGTCATTAATCACGGCCACCAGTGCACTGCTTAATGAAGTCACTCCCTCACCGCCTCGTCTTTCTCCCGCAGCTTCCCAGCGAGTGTCCAGCGACGCACCACGGCATTCCCATACACTCGCCGCGCCCTTCAGTAGCAAAACACCAGCAGGATTCGCTATTTCACCGTGAAGTTATCATTATTAGTCGTAGCGTGGCTCTCTCACACACACACACACACACACACACACACACACACACACACACACACACACACACAGTCTTCTCTGCTGCGGAAAATCCTCCCTCCTCATAGCTGCACTAAGCATAAACAAAACCTTCGTGGCTTAGACAACAACAAAACTCTTTTCTCTTTCCGCCAAGCGTGGCAGCTTGAACACCGGACTGTTAACCGAAGAGAGAGAGAGAGAGAGAGAGAGAGAGAGAGAGAGAGAGAGAGAGAGAGAGAGAGAGAGAGAGAGAGAGAGAGAGAGACTTGCAGAAGTAAACTTAGTGTCACTGCCAGGATGCTAATGGTTTAATTTATACACTCTCACTCTTCCCTTTCTCTATCTTCCCTTCCTTCCTCAAGTCTTCCTCCCCACACTCTACAACGTCCTCTTCCTTCCTTCCATCTCTCCTGACTTAGCTCTCATCACCTCCCATACCTTCACTCCCTCCTTCCTTCCTTCCATCCTTGCTTGCTCCTGACACAGTTCTCTCTCTCTCTCTCTCTCTCTCTCTCTCTCTCTCTCTCTCTCTCTCTCTCTCTCTCTCTCTCTCTCTCTCTCTCGTATAAAACCTTCCAGTCCATTAGTCCTGCCTCCACCAACCATCACCGTCACCTCTCCCTTCTCCCCTTTCCTGTACCGCTCTCTTCTGCCATCCCCATCCCCACCTCCCTCCCCTCTCTCTCTCTCTCTCTCTCTCTCTCTCTCTCTCTCTCTCTCTCTCTCTCTCTCTCTCTCTCTCTCCACACGCCCTCCTCTTCCTTCTCTCCCGCCCTACCTCAGCAACAACACACTACGGGGTCTCCTTCACTCCGACACAAGCACATCGCCGCCGTAAATTTTCTTCGTTATAAACCACAACTCGGTCGTCCGGCGCGGTTCACTGGAGGTTCCTTCCCGCCCCTGCACGTCTGTATCTCCATCTTATTTATCCCTACAAGAAACACTCATTTCTAATCCCCTGCCGCCCTGCTCTTCATCCTTTAAACCTTCCCAGCTTCATGAATGCAGTACGCTTCATATATATGGGGTGCGCAACTCATACCGGTGTCTTGAACGGGGTGGAATAAAAACTATTTCATCTCATCAACTCTTCTCCTGTAGCTATGGTCAGCACTCAGGACCTTCATCTGAGAGAAGTTTCACCCGCCAGGCAGACGCTACAAGGCCGCGTCGCTGAGACCTCAAGACCTTTATCGATAATGTGAACTCTTTTATCTGTCGAGTGAAATCCATCAGTCAGTGTCCCCCCTCTTCAGTCCTGCTCCGTCCCGTCAACGCACCGTCACCGCCCCGCCCCGTCACCGTCTCCTCCAGGGAAATAAAAAAATCACCAGGCCAGCGTCCTCAGAGAGAGAGAGAGAGAGAGAGAGAGAGAGAGAGAGAATGACACAGACGCGTAGGAGGGAAAGAAGTAAAATGGAGAAACATAAAGGAGACAAGGAATCACTTATCACACTCACACTCTCTCTCTCTCTCTCTCTCTCTCTCTCTCTCTCTCTCTCTCTCTCTCTCTCTCTCTCTCTCTCTCTCTCTCTCTCTCTCTAACCTTCACATTTTCTTTCCTATGATTTATAAATATTAGTTGGCTTTCCTATCTCACCACGTGTATATCAGTAGATTTTTTCTTTATTATATCATCAAAAACAACATGATATTACTCGCACTGGCGATAACTTTCTTACAAACCACTCAAAAGTGCATCCAGGCGTCCCCTGAGTGTTGTTGCCTTGTGGTGGTCGAGCATCATCATTACAGACATGGAAACCAAACATTTTACCAGGAAGCGGCTGATACTGAGACGTGAGGGAGCAGACAAACTAACAAGAAGAAATATCAAGAAATAGAGGAAGAATCCACGCGTATCAATAATCAGGTCAGGAGAAAAACACGTAAGACTGAAATACAAAGGACAAAATATTGCACAGGACGAGAAGAAGAGAGATAATTTGATTATCATACCAGGGAGGTTTAAATCTTGGTCCAGAAAATAAACCAGCATTAGGATGACAGTGACTTACACACCAACTGCAAGAAATTCTGAAGATTTTTCGTCAAACAACAACACAAGATAAATACAAAAACACATTCTTATCGTAAATGGCTAAAAGAGTCTAATTTCACTTTCAGCACACACACACACACACACACACACACACACACACACAATGTGGATCCTGTGGAGAGTAGTTGCGGGCACTCAGTAATCTGACGCCCGTGGCCACGCTGATGGGCCTCCACTAATATGTCCCGCGTGCCCGAGTCATCGCCAGCTGGTCAATGATGCTGCTGTTCGTGGCGCTGAGGTAGCTGTGGGGCAACTTGGGTTGGCCTGGTATTTTCCGGAGAAACTTATCCAGTTGGATCTAAAAGTTTTCCAGACTAGCTTCATTTGAGTCTAGCAGATGTCTGGGCAGAGCGTTGAAGAGACGTGCGCTTCTTGTTACAAAGGCTACTCTGTGGTGTGCCCTCTCTGTGTGACATAGTCGGCCCAGTCGTTGATGGATGTAGAAACTTATGTTAAGGTTGTTTACGGTGTTACCAATTAAGATTTTGTAGATGTAATAAAATGGCATATCTGTCTTTTCTCTTTTCCAGTGAAAAAGGTTGAGCGTTTCTAATCTGTCCCAGTAATTCAGGTGTCGAACTTTAGAGATTTTGCTGGTAAATGGCCGCTTGTACTGCCTCAAGTGTCTGCTTCTCTCCGACTCTCCACGGATTCTACAGATGACAACAATATTCTAATAGTGAACTTGTATAGCGTCAACATAGGAAGTACTTCACGTGTCCGAAAGGTGCATGGAATCCATCAGACCTGATTTCGTGCTCTCTTGGTTACATTACATTATTTATGTGTGTTGTGAAGCTGCCATCACACCTGAGGATGACACCGAGGTCTCTTACATACTCTCTAGTGGTAATGTGAGACTCGTCGTGCGCTGTGTCAGTGTAGGCATTGGAGGTGCAACGGTTTGTGTTGTAATTCATACGTTCAAATTTATTATTACTGAAAGACATTTTCTTCTGCCCACCAGTAAAGTGCAACGATTTCAGACTGTAATTGGTCGACGTCATCCCTCGAAGCCACTGCCATTGACACACTAGTATCATCAGCAAATGAGGCGACGGACGAGTGTTGTACATATTGATTAATGTCAGAGGTATGGATGAGAAAGAATAGGGGGCCCGAGGACTGACCCTTGAGCTACTCCGCTGGTCACTGCTGATGACTGGAACAGTGCACCTTCGACTGTTACTAGTTATTCTCGGCCAGTCAAGAATGAGTGCAGCAATATTCCTAATTTTCCCGATATTCTGAGACTTTGCGCTTTGTGTAATAGTATGCCGTTGTCTACTTTGTCAAGCACTTTCGCAAAATATAGGCAAACTACGTCAACGTTCTCGTATGTTTCCAGCGCTCTTATAATTTTGTCATAGTGGGCGAGCAGCTGTGGAAGGCATGAGTATCCTGATCGGAAACACTGTTGGTCTTGGTTCATTTTATGATTGTCCTCGAGATGGGTGATTATTTCTTTCATTATTATATTCCCTAATGTTTTAATAATATGAGAAGTTAAGACGACAAGTCTGTAGTTCTTTGCATCTGCCAGTGATTCTCCTTTGTAAGTGGGTGTAATTCTGGCAATTTTCAACTGCTGCGGTATGATACCAGTGTCGAGTGAGGTCCTAAACAGGATGTAAAGCGTGGGGTTTAGTTCTGATGCCCAGTTCTAGATAACCTCTGGGAACTGGTCCGGACCAGCTGCTGCGTTACTAGCGATTCTTTTAATTGCTTCCTCTACATCATAAGGTGTAAACTCTATATCATTCATGCCCGACACAGTGGCTCGGAAGAAATCTATCGGGAAATAAATTATTTTATCTTGGAGGGGTTTACTGAAGACTCCTTCATGCTGGGTGTTCAATTCCTGGCGATTCCCTGGGGTTCGTTTATGGTTCATCCGCTCGAGTCTTTCAGGGGACCTACACAAACTCTCACTTTTGATTTCGAGTTTGTGTATTTGTAGAGGTATTTAGGATTACTTTTAATACAAGCTATGGCCTGTGTTTCCTTTCCATCATTCTCTGCTTCCACTGATAACTTCAGTTTTTCATCCAGGGTTTTATTTTTTCCTCTAGCCGATGCTTACTTGGTGCGTTGTTGGTATGCCTCGCTTTCCTTCGAAGTTTCGTGCGTTTTCGCATGAATATTTTGCGATTCCTGGGTATATTTTTTTTGGATGTTGGTCTTCTTAGCGGTACTTGTTTCTCGGAGACTCACGTCATTTTCTTAGAAATATGTTGCACTAGGTTTCCGAATCACAATCGCTCATATCTTGCTGCTGGTTTACTTGCTTTAGGTCCTGTTTGAGACGTTCCCAGGAGGCTGATGTCTCTTTCATGCGTGTCACGAAGTATATTCGTTGTTATTGTTATAATGTTATGATCCGACAGGTTCGTTGTGTCCACTACGTAACTTTGAAAGAGTTCATCATTGTAAGCCATCACAATATCGAGTATATTTTCCACCCTTGTGGGAATGTTGATGATTCGATTCAAATAGAGGTCCTGAGCAAAACGTATGAGTGCCTCGGCTTGAACGCATGTCGTCCGCCCCGCCAAAGACACTCTGAATTCCAGTTTATTAGCTGGAAATTCAGATCAGCGAGCACAAAAGTGGGCATGGGTGACGGTAACTCATCCAACATTGTTTTCAGCTTTGTTAATGGTTCAACAAATTTGCTCGCTGTACATGCTTGGGGTCTGTAAATATTGAAGTAGATCATGTCAATGGGACGCAGGAGGAGAATGCTCTCTTCTGTGTATGA
This sequence comes from Scylla paramamosain, assembly GCF_035594125.1. Taxonomy (NCBI): domain Eukaryota; kingdom Metazoa; phylum Arthropoda; class Malacostraca; order Decapoda; family Portunidae; genus Scylla; species Scylla paramamosain. The sequence continues at coordinate 2,645,667 of NC_087156.1, forward strand.
ATTACATTAACAGAAAAGCATTTCAGCTACCAGATGGTTTTGTACATATGTGATGACTCCACCTTTTTTTCCTATCAGCTCTAAATTGTGTGAATGTTTCCATGAAAATTTCGGCTTCTTTTACGTTTTCCATAAGATGTGACTATCAGGGAAAGTATTAGGGCATTTTCTATCAGTGCTATTCCTCAAAGTAACTTTACTTTCCCTTTGAAGAGGTATGATGCGAGGCCCGCAATATTTATTGACTGATTATCTTGTATGAGGCATTGCTGGGTGCACCGTTTGTTGCTGGGACCACTGGGGTGGGTGAATGCCCCACTACCACGGCACTGTCAATGTCATGTGCACTACGTATGTTGTTGTGTTTGTTGCATTTGCTGCATCTGTTTCACTAAAAAATTAACCACAGTTTCGGTGAGCTGACTCTAGTCTCGAGGAGGGTAAAGGTTTGGCGACTCACTTCGTGACTGAGGATTCTAAGCACCTGGGCTTGAGTTGCCAGACGTGAGTTATTCGGAGGATGATTGTTGATCAGTCCTGTACTTCTGTGCTAGGTAGCAGCGGGTGCCTTTTATACATTGTAAACTGAGGCACTCGCGCTTTCAGAGCCATTACATATAGGTACCTTCTCACAGGGTCGCGGTCATGTGTTTTATACTTCCTGCACAGGTTCGGTGTGCACACTGGCAATCATGATCCTTTCGAGCAAATTTGCACCTGCTATGTTTATAGAAATAACAGATTTTCTTTTTCATCTGGTGACTTTCACCAATTCTTTGGCCTTGCATATGATCCTTTGAATCGTGGTCCAAATCACATTCCGAACCATGTTCTAACAGTCATTCATCCTAATTTTCATCACTTTTTTTTTTCACCGAGTTATGTTCGCACACAATTCTCACAGGTGTACTGGCACTTTGTGCTGAAAAAAACAGAGATGTTGGAACAGTCCGTGTGTATGTACGAGTATTTCTTACATCTCTGACACTTCAGGGACTCTAGTATGGAACTGTCATTGAACACTTGGAAATATGTTTCCGGTGCAAGTAGGTCAACTTCTGAACTTCTCATTTTGCAGTATAGATCCTTGTACAGAGTCGTGACCCACGTGTCCGCGGAGCGCAGGGAAATGCGTCCAGTCACTGCGGCGTCGATACACACACACACACACACACACACACACACACGGATAGCATGTAAAGCAGTAAATAATGACTTGATGTGGAAGAGAGAGGAAAGGAAGAGAAGAAACGAGTAGGGGAAAGGAGGAGAGAGGAAGGGAAGGCAGGAGGAGGATTAGGAAGGGTAAAGAAACTGGAAAGAATGGACACAAGGAGGAGAAACGGTCTGGATGAGCGTCACGTTTTGTACTCAAGGGTCATTTTCATTTTCTTTCTTGTTTATTTTGCAAACGTCATTTTTTTTTTTTAAACATTATTTGGATCCACTTATTGCGGCCAATTCTTGACATTCCTCGTTGCAACATTCACTCATCTTATTCAGCTTTTTTTTTTCCATCTACTTAAAATATTTAGTTTTTTCTTTTTAATCTTACTGTTGAGTATGCTTTTTTTCAACAATCACATTTAATATTTTTTCGAAGATTTGTTACATCTTTTATATAACGCAATGATCTTGTTATCGAGTCTTTCCTGACCTTTTCAGAACAATATTTCCCCGCCTCTGTGTTTTAATCGTGTTACTTCCTAAAACTTTGTTGTTCATCAGTGTAATATTTCCTTTATTTATTTCCCATGTTTCTTTCGAGCTATATACCTATATCTTCTATAAAAGTTTAGACAATTGCATTTGTCTATTGCTGCTGTCAATACATTTTCCTATCATTTCTGACACGGAAATAACATTATCGTTGTTTCTGCGCAAAGTCTTGCTTCTTGTATTTAAAGTTAGTAAATTTATCTTCACGTTCGTTTGACTTTACACATTATCTCTCTCTCTCTCTCTCTCTCTCTCTCTCTCTCTCTCTCTCTCTCTCTCTCTCTCTCTCTCTCTCTCTCTCTCTCTCTCTCTCTCTCTCTCTCTCTCTCTCTCTCTGGGGTGCCACAGGGATCAGTTTTAGGACCTGTTCTCTTTCTTGTTTATATAAAGGACATAGATGAGGGAGTTACCGGTATAACATCGAAGTTTGCTAATGACACCAAAATAGCGAATACCATAATCTCTAACGACCAGGTAAAAAAAAAAAATGCAGAACAATCAAGACAAACTGTGAGAGTTGCACAAACCTGCCAAATGAATTTCAATAAGAGTAAAGTGCTTCACACAGGATATCCAAAAGGATATCCTGTGTGGATAGCGCCTAACTTAAAACCTTCTCTACTCCACTCTGTCGACTCCCCGTCTATTCCAGGCCACCCCTAGCAAATCTCAGCACACTGATCACCTCCTCCCTACTCACTCCACCTCATTCCACCCTATTCTCCACCTACTGATAATTCCAGACAGGTTAAAAAAAAAAATGGAAAGGATGTCAATCTTTAGTCCACACACAGGAAAAGCAACGCTTGCTATTGCAATATAATACTTGACTTACTGACATATGAAGAATGACTCTCCCGCTCTTTGTACGGGAAGCTGGTCTTTGTGTGTGTGTGTGTGTGTGTGTGTGTGTGTGTGTGTGTGTGTGTGTGTGTGTGTGTGTGTGTGTGTGTGTGTGTGTGTGTGTGTGTGTGTGTGGTGGGTTACTCTTCACTGCCCATTTGATTAGGTACAGACAGTATAATTATTTTTCTATTAGGTGTGGATTGAGAGAAGCAGCAAGAGCGACGATCCACTAGTGTTCGCAATACATTCAGCATGATCTTGTAATACTAGTGGAAGAGTTGTGCATAATATGGTACACACTGATATCTCAAGCAAGTCTGTGCTAATGAGTAATGTTCACCGTGCCATTGCAAATTCTGATCAAGGTGTAATACGTACAAGGAAATTAATCCAGATCCTGTGGTACATGGTATCTAAAAAAATAAATAAATAAAAAATCCCACAAATGATCTGCACAAGATATCATTCGTATCATGTCTGCACAGGACCTTGCGATAGAGACGGGGTGCTGGAATAGACGGAGGTGTAGCCAGCTGTGTGTGGAGGAACGTGTGTGTGTGTGTGTGTGTGTGTGTGTGTGTGTGTGTGTGTGTTATAATCCTTTTGTGATTGTTTGTATTGGATTGTACTTTTGTGAATGCTTTTATTTGTTTTTTGGTATGTTTTTTTTTTAAATGCTTCCCTATATTTGTGGTTTTGTTGTGCCTGCTTTGATTGGCGTTTTATTTATTTTTTCATTTCTACATTTCTACTCGTCTTATAACTGATGGTGCGTGCTTATTTATATTTACGTTGGCACTATTTGTAATCTCTGGATCTGCGCACGTTCTTTTCTTTTCGACTGTTGCTATGCTTCACCGAGAAAGCATATTGTCAGGCGGTCTCAGTGTAAAACTCTTTTCATAATTCAGATGGACCACAACATCTACTGTTTTCATCATGTGCATCAACAACCTCGCTGGTCAATAAATATCTCTCTCTCTATGTGTGTGTGTGTGTGTGTGTGTGTGTGTGTGTGTGTGTGTGTGTGTGTGTGTGTGTGTGTGTGTGTGGCTAATTAGGCAAGGAGAAGTAAAAGGAGGAGGAGGAGGAGGAGGAGGAGGAGGAGGAGGAGGAGGAGGAGGAGGAGGAGGAGGAGGAGCCTCATTACAGTACTTCCTCAAGCATCCTAGGGACAGAGGTGAAGAGCTGAGAGAGAGGAGAATTATTGCCAGCGGAGAACAATGAGGGGCGAGGCAATGCGATCGCAGCAGGAATTAGACGCAAGACAATGAAAGCCGAGGGAAGCCGAGGCAGCAGTGATGAAGCAAGACGACGCCAAAGGGGACAAAACGAAAGGAAACCAAGGAAAGGCGGGGAATCACGAAATAGCAGAGAAGTCACAGGAAACCGAGAGAAGAGAGAAGCAGCTTATGGTGTCAGAGGGGAGACACAGAAACCAGGGAACACAGGGAACACAGCAATACAAGACAAGACGTTGCAGAAGAAAGTCTCGGTAAATCATAATGTATGTACTTCTGCTGCAGATTGACTTTTCCTGTCGCCTTACACTCACTTGCTTTATTTCTGGCCTTCACTGTGATAGTATAAGACGAGAAAATGAAATAACAGGAGCAAAAAGTGAGTAAAACAAGTAACGTGAGATGACGGAAGGGAGGGAAAAGAGAGAGATGAGTTGATGGGAGCTAAGCTGAAGGAGGCGAGGGAATGACAAGGTCTTTGCAACACACAGGGCTACTCTTACCTTCCTCCTCTTACTTCTTCTTCTCCTCCTCCTCCTCCTCCTCCTCGTCCTCGTTCACGTCCTACTCCTCCTCCTCTTCCTTCTCCTCCTCCTCTTCCTTCTCCTCCTCCTCTTCTTCTGTGTCCATCCACCGGGGATTGGACGATGCTGGGAAAGGGGAGGAGGCGAAGTAAAGAAGGGAAAGAAGGTTAAAAGGAAAGTTTGCCCCAAGGAGAAGAGGGAAGGAAGGCAAAGGAGAAAACTAGATTGGGGAAACGTGTAAGGCAAAGCTCTGAGAGAGAGAGAGAGAGAGAGAGAGAGAGAGAGAGAGAGAGAGAGAGAGAGAGAGAGAGAGAGAGAGAGAGAGAGAGAGAGAGAGAGAGAGAGAGAGAGAGAGAAAGGCGGGTTCTGAGGGAAATCCGATATAAGAATGAAGGAGAATGTAAAATAATGAAGGGAATTTAAGGAGAAGACCGGAGAGGAGGAGGAGGAGGAGGAGGAGGAGGAGGAGGAAGAGGAAAGGGCGCAAGGATGGAAGGATAGAAAAGAATACACAAGACTGCAAAGTAAAATGAATGAAAGGAAAGGAAGAGAAAAAAAGAAATATGCACAAAAAGGGAAAAAATATAGAGATCCCTTTTATTTCTCCCGCCTGCAAATCTTTTCCCCCCAGGACAGGTCCAGCACACCTTACAGCGGCGGCAAAAAACAGCTCACAGCGGCAGCAACAAGCGCTGTGCGGGGAACGCGAGACAGAGGCGGGCATTGCACAGAGGCTCAGAGGAGGGTGACGTGAGGCAGGCTGTGGAGGAGACGCAGAAATGTGTCTGTGTTTGATGTGTGTATATAAGTGTTTTAATCTCTCTCTCTCTCTCTCTCTCTCTCTCTCTCTCTCTCTCTCTCTCTCTCTCTCTCTCTCTCTCTCTCTCTCTCGCAATCAAGTTGCGCACACAAACCCCACTTATGTGTTCAAATAATCCTGAACATCGGAAACATTTGTGCAATTCCCAGATTTGCAAGGAACTACTAAACTATTCTAATTTAACTCTCTCTCTCTCTCTCTCTCTCTCTCTCTCTCTCTCTCTGCAGTAATCCCGCCATCATTAGCTGCACACCTCCCCATCGCGGCAACAACAACGTTTTCTCGCACAACAAGCGGCGCTGGGGAGACTTGTCCTGCCGGGAACCGCCGCGCGTCCCTCCAGACACTGCCCGGCTGACTGATGGCAGTGCTGAACCTCGCTGCACAAAGACCAGGTCACGCCGCGCCGATAATGCAACTCGTGGAGAGAAAATAGTGATGAAAAGGTGAAGGGAGGGAGGGACGGAGGGAGGGAATGAGGAAGGGACGGTCGGCGGGAGAGAAGGAATGAAAGAAAGATGGAAGAGAGGAAAGAAGGAAAAACGGAAGGAAAGAAGAAAAAAAGGAAGGAAGGAAAGAGGGATGAGCCGAGGCAAGGAAAGGAAGAAAGAGACTGATGGAAGGAAGAAATATTATGACTTGGAAGAGGAGAGCAATGTTATGAAAGGAAGTGAAGCGCAGGTCAAGACGAGGAAGTTAATGAGGAAGAGAGAGTTAAGGCAAAGGAGAAAACGGAGGAAGAGATGCAGAAGGAGGAGGAGGAAGAGGAAAAGGATTGAAGATGAGGATGAGGAGGAGGAGAAAAAAGTTTGCAGTTGTAGTTTCCACGTTATTTTGATAAAACATGATTGTCTAATGATAATCCTTTATTCCTGAAAAAAAAAAAAAAAACATGGGCGGTTTTCATTATTTTGGCGTTGCCTCGTGCTCTTAAATCCTTTGTTAATTGGTTACTGTGTGTGTGTGTGTGTGTGTGTGTGTGTGTGTGTGTGTGTGTGTGTGTGTGTGTGTATGAGGCTACCGCGGCACACTCACCCCGTCTTGCAGGAAGCTCCAGGACCTCGCCATACCACGTGCCTGTGGGAGGAATGCAGCGTTGAAGGCCAGCATGCAAGCAAGCACGCACACAAGCATACACACACACACACACACACACACACACACACACACACACACACACACACACACACACACACACACACACAGTTATTATAGCAGAACTTTAAGCTGTACACATGAAAGCTCGCAACAAACAGCTTTACTTTAGACCGCAATATTTCTCTTTACACGTAGATTTTACAATTAACCTCACTGTTGGCAGCGTTGAGCAGGCAATTTGTAGTGGAATACGAGATCTACGTTCAGTTTCCTCTTCGATTAACAACAGATTTATGCTCCTTTTATGAATCACAATGTTTGGAAAATTGGCCACCGTCCTGAAAGAGAAGAACATAAGAACATAAGAAATAAGGGAAGCTGCAAGAAGCGACCAGGCTTACACGTGGCAGTCCCTGTATGAAACACTCCTACCTATTTCCACCTATCATCCCCATCCATAAACTTGTCTAATCTTCTCTTAAAGCTCTCTAGTGTCCTAGCACTAACTACATGATTACTGAGTCCGTTCCACTCATCTACCACTCTATTCGAGAACCAATTTTTTCCTATCTCCTTCCTAAACCTAAATTTTTCAAGCTTGAACCCGTTATTTCTTGTTCTACCCTGGTTGCTGATCCTAAGAATTTTGCTTACATCTCCCTTGTTATAACCCTTATACCACTTAAAGACCTCTATCAGGTCCCCTCTTAACCTACGTCTCTCTAGAGAATGTAAATTTAACCGCTTCAGCCTCGCTTCGTAAGGAATACTCCTCATCCCCTGTATCCTTTTAGTCATTCTCCTCTGTACTGATTCTAATAGACCTATATCTTTCCTGTAATGTGGGGACCAGAACTGCACAGCGTAGTCTAGATGAGGTCTGACCAGCGCCAAGTATAACTTTAATATTACCTCCGGCCTTCTACTTTTAACACTCCTAAAAATGAATCCTAGTACCCTATTTGCCTTGTTTCTGGCTTCTATACATTGTTTCCCTAGACGGAGTTCAGAGCTAACTATAACTCCTAAATCTTTCTCGTACCCTGTACCTACCAGAGTTTGGGTGTTTAATGTGTACCTATTGTGTGGGTTTCCTCTACCTACGCTAAGCACTTTGCATTTATTGATATTAAATTGCATTTGCCATCTATCCGTCCATTCATTCATTCTATCTAAGTCTGTCTGCAAGGCGATGGCATCCGCTTCTGACCTAATTAATCTACCTATCTTTGTGTCATCCGCAAATTTACTAACATCGCTATTAATTCCACTATCCAAGTCATTGATATATATTAGAAAGATGAATGGCCTTCGATATATGCACTTTCTTTTTCCGTGAAGGTTACTCTTGTTTTTAAGTCTATTGCTCTTTGGTCTCTCTAAGCAACTACTGGAGGGAGAACAGTACCCATCTGCTGAGGACTTCGAGTTATTACAAAGAGGAGGAGGAATTGGTTTGGTTTCCTAAAGCTGGTCTGAGTCTGGACATGTGAAACCAGCTACTGTGTCATCGAATATCTCAAAAATGGAGGAGGAAAGCTAACAGTCAAGCACCGCCATTATACTGCTGTACTCTCTCTGTATTCGGTAACAACGGCAGTTTCTCACTTTCTCTAATGACGATCAACACTTTCCTCCCACGCTCCTCGGGAAACAATGACAACTGAACCAGAAAAAGTATCATAACTAAATAAATCTCACATTCCTGCACCTCTTTCAAGTTAATCTCTGTATGGAAAATGTATCAAAATTTGTTAACTGTTGCAGCTTCTCAGTTTCCTGGAAGACTGACATTCCCTTGCCCACGCTGCGTGACAAATACTGAAAGCAAACAAAACTTATGACTCATTCGATGGACGTCATTCACTCTACCTTCTCTATGGAAAAAGACATCAGTATTCAGCGCTTGTCGCAGCTTCTGACTTTACTCGCAGACCGTCATTTTCTATTTATGCTGTCTGGGAAACACTGACAGCAAGGTCCAGGTGTTGCCAGAACTGAACCAGCTTTCCCGCGCCACACCAGTCAGCCAGCTAGACAGAAGTTGACTGGAGGGGCGGCCACATGGAGGATGGTGGATGGGTCGGTGGATGGGTAGGTGGATGCACGACATAAAGCGCGTTGGTTGAAGAAGTAGCAGTGGTGTAGATAGTGAAGATGAGAGTTATGTAAAGAATGGAGAACAGTCTAGGCTGGCAGCTGGCATGTTGTGTGTGTGACGGGGGCGATGGAGAGCGAGAGAGAGAGAGAGAGAGAGAGAGAGAGAGAGAGAGAGAGAGAGAGAGAGAGAGAGAGAGAGAGACCTACTTATTTCAGATCATAAGGAAGCGCACGAATTAAGAAAATGGGGTACGCTTTCAGACACAAGAGAAGCGAGCTCATCAGACAGTCGAAAATTGTCGGATCAACTGGAAAATTGCGCATTGAGCTGATTTGCCTCCATTCCTGTAACATTCAGCTGTAGGGGAGGTGGATGATTGTTATGTTGGTTTTAATTTGTTACCTTAGCTCTGGGAGACACACACACACACACACACACACATACACTATAATGACTGAAGGAAAGTTACCCTCTCACATGTGCAAAGTTTCCTTGAGTGAAGCCTTCCGGGTTTTTGTTTCCTGGAGATATTACTTGCCTCTCCGAAAAGCTTTGACCGTGAGTGTAAGTCCTGGCCGCAGTGTGTGTGTGTGTGTGTGTGTGTGTGTGTGTGTGTGTGTGTGAATAATGAATCGTCGCATAAAACAAAACGAAAGGTGACAAACAAACGGTGATAAGCTAACTCGCACATTCCACCAAGCCTCAAACAGCTACAGACACAGACACATACAGAAGTACAGACAGGTACAGACACAGGCATCCTCTCCATCATGTTCCTGTATGTTTCATCTTGTAATTCCTCACCAGTGACCATGAAGAATGCAAACCAGCACCATTGGACACTGCCTAACACCGATTAGGCAACCAGGAATAAATGCGCCCTTATCCTGAGTGGAAGACTAAACACCGCGACGCGTAGAAATGCGCGGCGTGAAATATTGAGCAGTGGCCGTCAGTGGTGGGATGCCCGCAGCTCTTGTCGTGTAGGGAAAAAATGGTATGGTCCGCGGCGAGAAACAAACAGGATGTTGCGGGGAGAGGGAAGTCAGCTCTACTTTAAAATCCCAGCAGAGTAAATACACTGACCACGCAAGGATTAAGTGATTGTTGGGACATGACCGAAACAGCAATAACAGAATCAGCAGTGGAATCGGTCTGAAGCACCACACAACACGCGCGCCAATGTTGCTGAAAATTAAATCGATGCACGCAAGATTTCGCAGAACAGGAACGGTGGGAGACAATAAGGAAAACAAGAAGTATATAGCACTTAAATACGGAGATGAATACAAAAACAGACACGCAAGTAAATGTATAAACGAACAGATAGACAGATAGATTGATTAATTGACAGTTTCGCACCACAGCAACGAGATCAAATGGCGCAGTCACAAGTATGTTGTAGACCACGTATGATAACCACAACGGTGCCAACACTGATCAAGAAACATTACGGACACACGCCGTGGTAAGGGATGAACCTGAACGCAGACTAAAGGGGAAAGCTTGGATGAGGATGAAAGTCAGATTACCAAGTAAACATTTCCCTTCCACTCAACGTTTTTCACGGAAAATTTACCCTTCCAAGTGTGTGAATAAGACAAGATTCTTTATGACAAGCCTTGTTTAATAATCTGGCTGTGAGTCGCGTCGAGGAGAGGGGCGAGGCGAAGGCTGCCTGACTGACAAGTGACGCTTAAAAAGTACAGATGATGCGTCAAACAAATACGTAAAACTGAACATCGGACGTGCTATTGAGCAGACGTGTGCACCGCTATCACGTTAATTAACGCGGTTTTAGAAAAAAAATTTCTGACACATATAATTACCGCGCAACTCAACTGTATGAAATCGGAAGAAAATACCTTATTTATAAACAAATTGAGCGTTCCAGCATGCAGTCAAATCCTCGTCATATCAGCGGGAGGAAGACTAGCCATCACGTTTCATTCAGTTTTGACGAGTGTTAATACACTCGTTACATACTGTGTATGTACAGTGTTACATACAGAAAAAAAAGACTCAGAGATATCGATACGGTGGAGAAAAGAGAGAATACCTACTATTTCACATTCTCCTTCAGAGTTCACGTGACAACAGTCCAAACAGTCCAATGCGTCTCACGGCGTGAGCGGCGGGAGACTTCACCCCGTGAGTGACGCAGAACAATTACAGAGATGTGCTCGAACCGCCGACGCTTCGCGATGCGTACATAATGAACCACTGAACCCAATCAACGACTGCTTCACATAGAAGTCTACTCTGGCCACACTCGCCACGCCTCAACAGCACACGCTTAAGGGCTGAAGAGCAAGCCAAGAAGGGAGTGGAAGCAGAGTACGAGAACGTAAGAATTTCCTTTCTTTCCTTTGTAATGCAGCTGCTATGGGTTTAAGAGAGCGAATTCCATCGTTTTTCTTCGAAAATAACCCTCTAACAAGCTGATGAATCGGGATCATACTCCGAAAAAATTGTTTAAGACACTCTGGCAATCTTTATCACTACAAGTATCTTTGTAAATTTACTCCGCGTAAGACCCAACCAGCTGCCCGACGCATGAACGTATCAAGACGTTCTTGTGACGTCTCGCCCTACTGTTATCCTTTCCAGCTCGGAGCTCCCGCCACCGCCAGCATTACTGTGAATCTATATTGTTACTTTTATCTAGTGTCAGTACTCGTAAGCTACTATAATGATATTTGAGGGAACAGAGCCTATCATTGCCTTTCACGTGACATTGTAGCACATCCCGGTCTTATAATGTTTATATTAAGTAGAATTTTCTTATTTTCTTTGCTTTCAATAAAACACCATTCTATCCCTATGTATTACTTAATTACTCGAAAGTATTATGCACTTTTATTTTTGTCTCCTCTTATTATAGGTATAGTTTATTGTACTTCGTCCTTTGACTGATGCTCTGAATACACGAAGCAATGTCCATTTCCAGGCTTGCATCGCAGAAGAAAGGAAAGGAAAAACGAAGGGTGTACAAATTATGCAGACACAAGACTAAGCACTCTGTATGTTTTATTCCCCATCACTATAAAGAAACAACATCTCTATCGGGGAGGAGCCGAGGGAGTGACGTCACAACGACGTCGTGACACCTTCAAAAGGCCTGCGGCTGGCTGGGTCTTAAGCGCGTTGACTTACTGTACAAGAGTAAAGCCTTTATTAACCACTATTGTGACGACAATAGTGACGAAAATTAGCTAGTGTTCGAAACACACTCTGTCAAAGTATGATCCCAATTCATCAGTCTGTTAAAAATTATTTCAGGTAGCTGATGTAACACGCCCTCTGAAATCCATAGTAGTATTAGTCTAATACTGCTAGTGCTAGTGCTAGTGCAGAGTAGTGCAGTTGCATCAAACAGGATCAAATAGGATCTGAAGTTCAACTGGTTAAAATTCCTTTCTCTACATTTGTACTCAACTACTACCTGTACTCAACTATAGTCCTTGTCCATGAGTTTGTCTAATCTTCTCCTAAAGCTCCCTAATGACTCCAGTAACAACCTAATAGCCGACTATTCCACTCATCGATCAATCTAATAAAAGCACATTTCTTCCTTTCTCTCTATTTTTTTTTAATGTGACCTTATTAACAGAAAGGACAAATAGATAAACAAAGACAAACAGATTTAGAGAAAGAAAAAGACTGAAAACAATAAGAAAAGTAAGTGCTATCATCAGTCACACTACTACTACCGTTACTACTTACTCACTGCTACTAGTACTACTATTATTATTGCTACTACTACTACTACTACTACTACTACTACTACTACTACTACTACTACTACTACTACTACTACTACCATCACCACCATCCCCACCACCATCCCCTTTACGTGTTCAGAAAGCATCACCAAGGAAACACTAATGGTGTTGATTCACGTTCACTCTTTTCTTCCAGAGCGAGTTGATTTAATATGCAAGATTAGATTTCCTGGCCAGTCTTGATGAGTATTGAATTCTCTCTCTCTCTCTCTCTCTCTCTCTCTCTCTCTCTCTCTCTCTCTCTCTCTCTCTCTCTCTCTCTCTCTCTCTCTCTCTCTCTCTCTCTCTGAATAATTAAATCTTTCTCGCTGACTTCCCCGTGAATTCTTTTTCATCCTTTGATAATAAAACGTATTTTCATTTCAATGCATCTTTGCAAATTCTCTCTCTCTCTCTCTCTCTCTCTCTCTCTCTCTCTCTCTCTCTCTCTCTCTCTCTCTCTCTCTCTCTCTCTCTCTCTCTCTCTCTCAGGAGGAGCACACACTACAACCCCTGTGATCGTGTCCCAAAGAGTCAGGTTATAATGGTAATGGTGAGTAGGCACGAGAGAGAGAGAGAGAGAGAGAGAGAGAGAGAGAGAGAGAGAGAGAGAGAGAGAGAGAGAGAGAGAGAGAGAGAGAGAGAGAGAGAGAGAGAGAGAGAGAGTGTGTGTGTTGGGGAAGGGATGATGATGGGGAAGGGAAATTTAAGAAAGATTTCATCAGAAGATAAAATTATGTGTTTTTATTAAGAGTGAGTGGAAAGAATTCATGGGAAAGTTACCGAGAAAGAGTGTGGCCTGCACCTCTGCTTGCTTTAGTGTACTGTGTGTGTGTGTGTGTGTGTGTGTGTGTGTGTGTGTGTGTGTGTGTGTGTGTGTGTGTGTGTGTGTGTGTGTGTGTGTGTGTGTGTGTGTGTGTCCATGAATGTCTAATAGTATTTTTCCTTATTTATTTAAATCAGCCTGTTACCCCCCTCTCTCTCTCTCTCTCTCTCTCTCTCTCTCTCTCTCTCTCTCTCTCTCTCTCTCTCTCTCTCTCTCTCTCTCTCTCTCTCTCTCTCTCTCTCTCTATATATATATATATATATCAAAGCAACAGCAGCAGCAGCAGCATCATGTCGTCGCGGAGTCTGGAAGCGGGAATGGCGTCCTCAAAGTGGCTTCAAAGAACGTCTCAAGAGGAGGGAACAGCACCGCCACACACGCCCGCTCAAAACCCGCCACGCCTTTCCTCGCATTCACCAAGCGCCTGCCACGCCTTCTCCCCTCACTCCTAGCCAAGGGAAATATAGTTTCTATTTTCTTAGGTCTTATTTCACGTCCCCTTCCTTCTTCTTATCCTTCGCTCTCTACTTCCTCTCTTTCTCCTCTTCCTCCTTCCCCAGCCAACAATTTTGCCGAAAAATAATCTTCAACACCTGACATATTCCCTTACATCGGCTTACCGCAGGAAGGGTTCCCGAGGAGGGACGGAGAGGAGAGGGAGAGGTGGGAAGGAGAGGATGCAAGACATACGGAGGAGGAGGAGGAGGAGGAGGAGGAGGAGGAGGAGGTAGGAGCTACGTAATGTATGCGGTAATGGATGGAACATTTTTTTATCAATAGGGAGGAAAGGAAGAGGAGAGGAATGGTGCGTGTGTGTGTGTGTGTGTGTGTGTGTGTGTGTGTGTGTGTGTGTGTGTGTGTGTGTGTGTGTGTGTGTGTGTGTGTAAGACCGGTAAGTTTCCTACTTTCGTTGAAAATAACGAAGTGAATGGAAGAAAGGAAGGGAGAGTTTTAGTATTGCCGTTCCCTTCACTCTTGTCCTCCTCTATTTCCTGTCTCGTCTCTTCCGGCTTCACACACATCACAAACTGCCCTTTCTCCCTCCCTCCCTAAATTCCTCCATTCTCCCGCATACACCTGAAGACAAGGGTTAACTCTCCTTTCTTTAATCCCAACCAGACGACACAGGCATTTCAAGCATCACACAGCACTACCCATCTCATAATCCATCCACATAGTCTCCCATCGCGTCCTCCCCTCTTGCTTCCTCACTCCTTCAGTAGTCAAATTTAAAGACCTTTCCTGATTCCCTCCTCTCTTGCTTCCTCCCTCCCTCTCTTTCACGTCTCCTCTCCTCCCTGTTTTTCTGCCGCGGCGGGTCTGAGGACTGGTGATGAGCGGCGGAGGAACCGTGCACACTACAGGATAAAATTTTTATGTTTGTACGCCACAGGTAATACACTAAACAGAAGTAGGAGGCAGAACACACACTCCTCTCTCTCTGTCTCTCTCTCTCTCTCTCTCTCTCTCTCTCTCTCTCTCTCTCTCTCTCTCTCTCTCTCTCTCTCTCTCTCTCTCTCCCCGTTTTTTTAATACGTTTATGGCATAAGACTCACCTTAGTAAATTAATATGAAATAATACAGAAGTCACCACGTATATCTTTAAGCTAAAGTTGGGAAGACAAAAGTGGATAATACCTGCAATAAAAGAAACTCAAGCAGACAGACTGACAGACAGACATGCAAGATAGGCAGGCAGACAGACAGGCTGGCACGACGCAGAGACAGACAGGCAGGCAAACACACAACTTGAGATACTCATTGCCCAACTTTAGGCAACGGCAGGGAACGAGAGAGAGAGAGAGGAGGGGGGCTTCTCCCTTACCTTACCTACCCTCACTTCACCTCCCTCCCTCCCTTCCTCCTGGCCATTGCGGGGTGGGACAGAAACGTTCCAATATTCAGACTCAACTTCTGTGTGGCATAAAGTTATAACGAGAGGCTTTTGTGTGACCCTGACCCTGCCTGTGATGGCTGTGTTCAGGGTAAGTACTGTATAGACTCTCTCTCTCTCTCTCTCTCTCTCTCTCTCTCTCTCTCTCTCTCTCTCTCTCTCTCTCTCTCTCTCTCTCTCTCTCTCTCTCTCTCTCTCTCTCTCTCTCTCTCTCTCTCTCTCTCTCTCTCTCTCTCTCTCTCTCTCTCTCTCTCTCTCTCTCTCTCTCTCTCTCTCTCTCTCTCTCTCTCTCTCTCTCTCTCTCTCTCTCTCTCTCTCTCTCTCTCTCTCTCTCTCTCTCTCTCTCTCTCTTTCGCGTGTGTGTGTGTTCATTCCTTGAGATTCCATCATGATTTTTCTACATTTTAAAAAGTTTCTCTTCATAACACTGTAGTGGAACTCCATAACTTCAAAGCTTCGAAACTTTCATTTTAAAGGCGCACTACAAGACGTGTGTGTTGGATGAGGAGAGGAATAGGGAAGGGAGGGGCGTGTGTGTTTTGGGTAGTGGTAGTTGTGGTGGTGACGGTGGTAACAGTGGTGGTAGTGACGGTGGTAGTGGTGGCGGTGGTGGTGGAGGTGGTGATAGTGGTGGTGACGGTGGTAGTGGTGGCGGTGGTGACGGTGGTAGTGGTGGCGGTGGTGGTGGTAATGATGGTGGTGACTGTGGTAGTAGTGATGGTGGTGATGGTGCTAGTGGTGGCGGTGGTGTTGGAGGTGGAGATGGTGGTGGTGATGGTTGTAACTTCAAACTTTCTCCTCAGCGCCTCCTTTACCTCTTCCAAGGAAAACCGAATCCATATTTTTATTTTCTTATCTAAGATTTGTGCCCAGATTTCGCTTTCCTCCTAGACGAAATTTCTTCAGAATTGTTGAAGTTTCAGACGGCCTGTGAGGGAAACTGCTGATTGACAGGAGAAATGAAAATGTGTTGACTATGGAATCCTGTGAGATTCTTAGCGACTCGCTAACAAAGCGAGAGAGAGAGAGAGAGAGAGAGAGAGAGAGAGAGAGAGAGAGAGAGAGAGAGAGAGAGAGAGAGAGAGAGAGAGAGAGAGAGAGAGAGAGAGAGAGAGTCAAGCAATCAGGCAGCCAGAGAGCAGCCATACGGAAAGACAGCGGGACAGACAGCCAGCCAGGCAAGCATTGTATTATATGAAAAATAAATAAATAAAATCCAGTCATCTAGGAAACCATTGATCTTTGCAGCTAACCACCCACTCATCTATATATCTAAATACCAAGCACCTATTTATCTACTTATCCAAGCAACCTGCCAGACAGCCGCCCACCGTGACACCATTCATCCATCCAACCATCCATTCATGTTGTGTATATTTCTTCAGGATCATAACAATTTTTCTCCTAATACTCTATGTGCCTCGGGCCAGTGCTGACGGGCAGCCAGTGGGGCGGGAGAGGGCAACGGAGACAGGCCATTTCTGAACACCAGACTGGCAGATGAGGATGTGTTCAGTCCAGTGGAAAAGTTGTAGCTTAAATTGACTTGCAAAAACTAGGGATTCACACTCCACTTTATATATATATATATATATATATATATATATATATATATATATATATATATATATATATATATATATATATATATATATATATATATATATATATTTTCCTGGCGCCATCCTTCAGTTTCATGTTTACAAATTGATGTAGAGGATGACAAGTGATACAAGAAGCGGCAGTTTTTGTTTGAGTGCATCAAGAATCAATGCAACTTCCCCTTGCTTGTGTCCTGTGCTCTCCTTGTCCCACGAGGTAGATCATAGTGCCCTCCCTGCTTCTCTCTCCTTCACAACTTGCCTCTCCTGAGCGAGCATCTGCCTCATCCATTACCTGCCTTGCCTGTCACCTACCTCACTTGCTTTCTGCCTTACCCGCAGCCAGCCTCATCCATTACCTGCCTCGCATGTCACCAGCCTCACTTGCTCTCTGCCTCACCCACAGTCTGCCTCATTCACCACACGCCTCACCTGACGCACACTCCTCCCCGGTAACCTCCCTCACCTTTGTCTGTCCCGCTTGCTGCCGCTGCCTCATTACCACATGCCTGTCTCCCTGCACCTGCCTCAGAGAGAGAGAGAGAGAGAGAGAGAGAGAGAGAGAGAGAGAGAGAGAGAGAGAGAGAGAGAGAGAGAGAGAGAGAGAGAGAGAGAGAGAGAGATCCCTGGGTTCAGCTCCTCGCGACAGAAAGATGCAGGTTTGGAACGTTCGTGGGAAGCAATATTGGGAGGGAAGGAATTTACTGAACTGTTTATTTACTCACCCACCTGTGTGTGTGTGTGTGTGTGTGTGTGTGTGTGTGTGTGTGTGTGTGTGTGTGTGTGTGTGTGTGTGTGTGTTCCTTAATATTAGGGTATTTTCTTTCATTCTGTGCACATATGACCCACTTTTCCTGCCTTTTCATCTGCATTCAAGCACACACACACACACACACACACACACACACACACACACACACACACACACACACACACACACACACACACACACACACACACACACACACACACACACACACACACACACACACACACACACACACACACCTGTAGAACCTGTACCTGAGGAATGAAGTTTTGAGTAGATGGTGCTGCCCATGTCACTCTGGTGCGCCGGCACTGTAGGTCCCGTCTGCCCGTTGCTGTGCCAGCTGATCGATGGTGCTGTCACTGGTGGCACGAACATAGTAGTGGGGCAGTTTGGGTGTGTCGGGTATTGTCCAGAGAAACTTATCCAGTAGGGATTTGAATTTTGCTCTGGACTTAAGTTACTTGACTCCCATAGATGTTTTGCAAGTGCGTTGAGCCACATCACCACCCTGAGAGAAAAGAAAGTTTAGTTAAATTTACTTTCCTTAAAACCATGCATTCAACACACACACACACACACACACACACACACACACACACACACACACAGTCTCACCTTGACTTGTCTCACACTCTAAGCATGCGTGAAATCTGGCAAATTATTACCTGCAACATCAGTGTAGTAAGTGTGTGTGTGTGTGTGTGTGTGTGTGTGTGTGTGTGTGTGTGTGTGTGTGTATTGAATGAATGATTTTCAGGAGAAAAAATCTAATTAAACCTCCCTTGCCTTCAGAGTGGTGGTGATGGTGGTGGTGGTGGCGGTGGTGGTGGATCTAGTGGGGGGTCATGCGGGGGTGAGGAGCGGCTGGAGGAAAGTGAGGAGAGAAGTGTGTGTTTGTTTGTGGTGCGTTGTCTTGAAAATTGTGAACATTATATCAAGCAGGATTGAAAAATCATGTTTTTGTGCGAATTTATTGCCTGTCCTGAAAATGACTTATCTGTCACACCATCAGTCTGGGAACAAGCAAGCAAGCAACTCCTTATACTCACATGCAACCTTGGAAGCACAACCTTGACTGCAGTGTTCACTAGTGGCGGCCTTTAGAAAAAGTAATACGCATGTCCCCCTATTCCCATGTCTTTCCTTCCTCCTTCCATTCACCACCACCACCAGCGTCATTATCATTAAATACTATCATTATTAATTTACTATCATCATCATCATCATCATCATCATCATTGTCAGTCACCAACACCGCCACTGCCTCAAGGGAAGCTCCTGGTGATATCTACGCGGCAGCAACAAGTAGCATTGCAAGAGTGACCACAGCTCGCTAAACTTGTAAGAGAACAACTACAATACTTCTTGATTAATGATTAAAAATAAAACATCACGAACATCAACGGATATCACAATAGATCATCAACTATCACTAAAATTGAAATAGCGCCACAACAAGAAAGCCACTTGCCATCAGCAGATGTCACGAGAGCGCTGCCTCCCCTGCCCCAACACCGCCACGAGCAAGGTCGCAAGCCAAGCAGTGCACCATGGAGCCACACGGCCGCTGATTGGGTTAACAGCTCTGAGTTGTGGCGGGAAGCCTAGTGAATGACTAACTAATTGAGTAACTGAATGAATGACTACGTGAGAATTTCCACCAAGGCGCCGCAGCACGTGTGGTCTTATGGCGCGGCACAAATGTCATTACTGCAGCCTGTGCATCACGACGCCAACTTTGGCCTCAGTCTGATCCAAAACTATGTCTCGCATTGACTTCGGACTCCAGGCAGCGTAGAGGATGGCTTGCCTCGCGATGGCATGGAGCCCTACACTAATCGGGGCGCTGCAAGGACAAGCGAAGAGGTGTGGAAGAAATTAGATTAATTTCCCCCACAGTAAAGCTTCTCGACTTCGCCTATCACTTCTCATTGTGTGCTCTGTTTTGAATGCTGTACAGCCTGGTATGGTGACGTATGGACCAGAGAGAGAGAGAGAGAGAGAGAGAGAGAGAGAGAGAGAGAGAGAGAGAGAGAGAGAGAGAGAGAGAGAGAGAGAGAGAGAGAGAGAGAGAGAGAGCCGTCTATACTAAACTTACTGAACGAAAAAAAAAAAAAACCTAAAATTAATTTATTACTTTTCTTCCAGCAATGACAAAATAAACACTGGACAATCGTGAGCTGAATAAACAGCGTCCACACATCGATGCTTGGCGTGCGCTTTGTAGGAAAGTCTTATTTAACTTATTTGTTCCACCATTTTTTCAAGGGAATTTTTATCACAGCTAATCTCATCTCAACTCCTCTCTCTCTCTCTCTCTCTCTCTCTCTCTCTCTCTCTCTCTCTCTCTCTCTCTCTCTCTCTCTCTCTCTCTCTCTCTCTCTCTCTCTCTGTATTCATTATGCGTTGTTTCCAAGTATTTTTGTATTTTTAATTGCTTGTTTTTAGAGAGTAACTCAAGTTTTTCTCTCGTGTACAATGCATTCATTCTTCGTATTTTCTTCATTTATTACACTACAGTTAATCAAGCTTTCGTTAGTTAATTTACTATTCATAATCATAATATTCACATTGCTTACGCCTCTTGGAGCTAAGGGTTCCAAGCTCGATCCTAGCTTACAGTAGTTTCTTTGTGGGAGAGGCAGCGCTCGCTCTCATGAAATTAGTGGACGCTGTGACCTCGCTGTTGTGGCACCAATATGCATAAAGAAATAGTTTTATTCTTTCTGTTATTAGTATCACCCGTCATTATCATCATCTTTCTCCTCCTGCCCCTCACCGTCATCCCATCACGCCGACATCTGCAGCGCGTTGTCACTCACCTGCATGGTGCAAAAGGCGTACATGGAAAGCAGCAGCGAGGGAGAGGGGATTGTGGGGGTTTTTCTGGCTAGTTTTGACCGGCCGGAAAACACACAAAAAAAAATAATAATAATAATAAGATAAATAAATAAATAAATAAATAAATAAACAATACAAATAATTAAATGAATAGATAAAAGAAAACAGTTATATATAAAACTAAACTAAATCAAACTAAAAGCGGTAATAAAATAAATATTATTGTTACTGTCATTCTTTTACTCTTTTCGAATGCTGATTCACGTGGCAAGAATAAAAGAAAGATGTAGAAAAAAAAGATATAGTAAAACATAAAATGACAATAAAATCAACGATCCTCGTCCTCCTCCTCCTCCTCCTCCTCCTCCTCCTCCTCCTCCTCCTCCTCCTCCTCCTCTCTACTCCCTTACTTATTCTATCGGCAATATTATTTTTTCCTTCTCGAATGTTGAGTCACACACCAAAAAGAACACCATAGGAAAGTCATACAAATTCCAACTGTTACTGAAATCTTACTATATTCGTTCATTTATCCTTCTTCCCTTCCTTCTTTTTAGTGTCAAGTCTCCCACCAAAAGCACACAGCGATTTTGTATGTGTGTATGTGCGCGCGCGTGTGTGTGTGTGTGTGTGTGTGTGTGTGTGTGTGTGTGTGTGTGTGTAAGTGCCTGTGTTATACAAGTCAAGAAAAGACAACACGTGTGAATTTTTTTGTTGAGGTCAAAATTTCTTTCATATTCTATTCCTTACCATGAGAAAGAAAAGAAAATTAGAAGACGGACAGTTTGGGAGATGAAGGAATGGAGGACGAGGAGATAAAACAGCGAGTGGAAATGGAATAGAGTTGCAACACGAGGAAGAAAGAAGTGAGGGTGAAGAAAGTGATGGAGAGAGAGACAGAGGAGGGAGCCGAAGGGGAAATAAGTGGGTGTGAGAACGGCAGGAGGAGAGAAAAGAGAGGTGAGAGGAGGAAGAGAGTAAGGGAGATGCGTGATTCAAGACGCTGTGATGTGAGAGGTGAAGGGTGCCGAGGAGGAGGAGGAGGAGGAGGAGGAAGAGGAGAAGGAGGGAGACGAGTAGGGAAAGAAGGGATAGAAGGAAATATAAAGAAAAAAACAAACAGCGACAGTCATTGAGGTCCTGAGTAAGTTGTCTGGATAACTATTCTAAACGAACTCTTAGTGGGAGAGACAAGATAGAACAAAGAAAAGCTCTTCCCTATCCACCCATTCATTCGGCAGAAGCTGGTTGGGAATAGGAAGGGGTATCACGTGGTATTGAAAAAAAAAAAAAGCAAGTAGAATTTAAGAGAATAATGAAAAAAAAATATGGTCTACATCTGTTTTTGTTTCTGGGGGAGGGAGTGAACGTCTGAAGGTTGTGTTGAGGAGGAGGAGGGAGAGGAGGAGGAGGAGGAGGAGGAGGAGGAGGAGGAGGAGGAGGAGGAGGAGGAGGAGGAATACAAATACAAAGGAATACAAAGGAAGACAAACAGCAACAGACCCTGAGGTTCTTACTAGGCTGTTTGTTGAGACTATTTACTAACTACCAGTGATAGAGACAGGACAGCAAAGCAGAAGGCTCCTCCCCACCCACCTCCCTCCAGCCGAGGCTGGCAGGAAATAAGGCGAAACCATGTGATATTGAAAATCCACATGGAATTTTAGTAGAGAGTGAAAAGGAAATATGTAATCTACGTCTGACTACTAGTGTTTGTGGGGAAAGGTGTTAAAGCCTGGTAGATGTAATGTTGTGTGTGCTTTGTGTACGTGGATGCACAGTGTGTATGTTGAATGAGTGGTGCAGCAGCCTTGCCTTGCGCTTTCTAGGGAAGCAGCAGTCAATCAGGCCCCAGCTCCGTTCAGTCCACTGAGATAGCATACTTTCCCTGTAGGGACGCCGTACGCTGGTTTCCCCTTGTAACATTGATCCCTGGTACTTTAGTTCCCGACGGTGATCAATACTTGACAAGGCCCTCTCCGAACACAGCCCATCACATGTCGAGAGTAGCAGTGGCGACCGTTAACTCTAGGCTATCTGTGTATGTAGGCAGTGTTGTGTGGTGTGTATGTAGACACAGTGTGAAGTGAAAGAAGTGGCGCGGCAGCCTTGTCTGAGAGAGAGGCGGCAGTCAATCAGACCCTAGCTCCGTACAACCACTGTAAAAGTGCACTTCTCTTTACAGGACGCCGCACACTGTATAGTTACCCCCTGCAGCGGTGACACCTGGTACTTTAAATCCTGATGATGGTCACCAACTGTCAGGGCTCTTGACTATCCACAGGCCTTTACAGATCGAGAGCAGAAGTAGTGACCGTTCACTCCGAGCTATATGTGTCATGTATGGAGGGTGAGAGTACTTAAAGCTAACGGGCAATTTTGAGCACGATCAGAGGCCCAGGAGATCAGAAAAAGCGCGAGTTATTCGGAAATGAACAGTGACAACCGGGGATTAGATTCGAAGTATTTGTCTAGGCGAACTCTGAATGTTTCGATAGTACCTGAGTCAACGACATTTGATGGTAGACCGTTCCATATATTTACTACGCGATTAAAGAAAAAGTGTTTGGCTTCATTTATTATGAAACGTTTACCTACAATTTTAAAACCATTGTTTCTAGTGACATTTGATCGGTCGACTGATAGCTATTTTTCAATATTCTTATTTGTAAATCCGTTAAAAATTTTAAAACGCGTAATAAGGTCCCCTCTTACTCTACGCTTCTCAAGAGAAAATAAATTTAGTTCCTTAAGGCGTTCCTCGTAGGATTTGTTTCGCAACCTTGGTATCATTTTTGTCAATCTATGTTGTATTTTTTCTAATTTTTCGATATCTTTTTTGTAGTAAGGTAACCAAAACTGAGCATTGTATTCGAGATGGGGACGCACGAGTGAGTTATATAATGTTACTATTATTTTTTTTCGGATTTGAATGTAAAAGATCTTCTAATGAAACCGACTAATTTGTTTGCTTGCAGGAGGAGGAGGAGGAGGAGGAGGAGGAGGAATACAAAGAAATACAAAGGAAAGCCAAACAGCAATAGACCTTTTGGTCCTTGCAAGGCTGTTCGGTGACTACTACTAACTAGCTACAGGGAAGAGAGACAGGACAGCATAGCAGAAGGCTCCTCCCCACCCACCACTCCCTCCAGCTTGCGCTGGCATGGAGATAGTTGGGAAAAAGTACCATGCATTATGGAAAAACTGACATTGAATTTTCATAGGAAAGGATGAAAGGAAGTTCTACTATTTACCCTACGGAGGAGAAGGAGGAGGAGGGAGAAAGAAAAGCAATAACTGGAAAGTAGTGTTATGAAAAGAAAAAAAATAAAAGAACAAGAAGAAGAAAAAAAAGAGAAGGAAATTTCAAGGAAAAGAATGAGAAAGACGAAAGGAAAAATGAAGAGGAGAAGGAAATGACATTGGAGGAAAATGGAAGCAAAACAGAAGAGAGTAATGAAAGGAGGAGAAAAATAAGAAAGAAGAAAGAAAGAACGAGAGAGAGGAAGATAATAAGACGAAGACTACTGAGGCAACCAAATAGACCCGGTAAAGGGAAGGACGTCATTACCGACAGGACCTCGCCCCTTCCTCCCGTCACCCCTCCATCACTTCGCGCACACACTCACGCCTCAACAGGAAGAGAAGACTCGCTAGGAACACTGAGGCGCCTCCCACCACTAAGACAGAAGCAGGAAGGCGTGTGGTATATTCAGGGAAAGGAAGACACTCGTGGCCAACACTTCCCGAGCTTCACTCCCGCCAGAGTCATTAATTAGAAAGGTTTGTAGTGGTGAAAGTGAGGTCTCTCTCTCTCTCTCTCTCTCTCTCTCTCTCTCTCTCTCTCTCTCTCTCTCTCTCTCTCTCTCTCTCTCTCTCTCTCTCTCTCTCTCTCTCAACGCTATTTCTATGGTCCCCACTATTTAAGTCACGTAATAATCTACTACTACTACTACTACTACTACTACTACTACTACTACTACTACTACTAATAATAATAATAATAATAATAATAATAATAATAACAACAACAGTAATAATACACCTCTGCAATATTTTCCTTCACCTCAATTTTAATATCAGGTAATTTATAATGTTGGATAAAAATGCAATATTACCTCGTTCATCTTGTAACCAGAACGGAGGGAGGGAGGGAGGGAGAATGGAATGGAAGGAGGGAGAGAAGGAGGGAGAATGGAAAGGAAGGAAGGAAGGAGAGGATAGGAAAAGAGAGAGGCTGTTAAAGGAGGAAACAGCTTCCGTTCATCATATTTTCCATCATGCTCT
>NC_087156.1:2672500-2787500 GCF_035594125.1 Scylla paramamosain
CAAGTCAATGATTTATGTTTACCGTCCAAAATAAACGTTGCTTTTGCTCACCTTGGACATGGAGTGAGGGAGGGAAGCAGAGGAAAGATGGAAGGTAAACGCAAAGGTTGGCAGGTAAACTTTGCCGCCAAGTGTTCCTGTCTGTCTCATCACAGGCTGCTTTCACACGCCTCGACACAATCTCTTTAAATCCGCGTCTCGTCTTGAGGCACACGAGGCGGCGCTGCTTGAACACGGGCGGTTACCATAGCTGGTGAGAAGACTGGTCTGGCTTCCCTCACCGCGCAGCGGAAACATTGCGGTAATGAAGTGTTGGCTCAGCCACGTCTTTACCAAGCCCCATTTGCATATTTAATTAAGGTGCACAATGAAGATAGGTGCATCGCGGCCTGCTGGTCTGCTCCATCAGAGGGCAGTTCATTAGTGCAGGACACACCCACTTGATATCACTGCATTCGCGTGTCTGGCAGTGCCGCTACCAGCACAAGCACTGTCCCGACAGGCAGCACAGCAGCGGAAACAGCACTGAGTCAGCACACCAGCCTGCCGCTCCCTCAAAAATGCCCTGGCCCTGACGGACAACTCAGCACCAGCAGCAGCACACGTCCCCTTTAGATCACTTGAAATTTGTTGAAGAATTTATCAGTATTTCTGTAGATTTTACTAATATGTATATGTCAGATCTGCTTATCAGTCATCACCATCATCATCATCAGCATACGTGATTCCACTACAGGACAAAGGCCCCAGCTAGTTGTCATGTTATTGGCCGAGTTTACCTTGAAAAGGAATACGTTTTCTTAGTGCTCCCCGTGTTCCGTTTACCTGCCTTTCAGACATTACCCTTATTCTTAGTGATAAGTTAGTATAAAGTTTATTTACTCATTTTACATCATGAGGTATTATTCTCTTCATAATTTAAGTCCTCCATGTGTTTGTATGTGTAAGGGAGGAAGTGTAATGGATGTGGAAATATGTTGAAATGAGGGGAGCTTGAGTGGGCAACAGACATTCCAGAGAGGGGAAAATAGAGCGTCCTGAGGTCTTGAGGGGGAAACAGCGCCTTAGGCCTTGAGGTAGAACGGAGGCGGGGCGTCTCTCAGAAGGAATTTTGGTGTGGAATGGTGATGGAGTGAGCGTGTGGAGGTATTAGTGATGTGGCGTTATAACCTTGATATCTAGGATCAGGTTAGTGAGTCTTTTGTGATACCAAGAGCTCTTGTCCGCTGAAATTCGGTTGGTGAATTGTGCCTGTGACGCTGGCTTGAGGAGAGCATAGGTCAAATCGGCCGCCGTTTTGTGAGTGGAGGCTGTGGTGTTGTCCTTGGAAGCTGGTGTTGTCCTTGGAGGCTGGTGTTGTGGTGTATTGGTGAATTCGGGGTGGTGTTATGGTGTTGTAAGTGATCTTTGGTGATCATGGTGATGTCTCGTGAGGTTTGAGGAGATGAAACACGGGAATTATTGTTTGGGGAGGCGGTGATGGCGTCTGGGTAAATTCCTGCGGCTGGGAAAAATATTTCAGTGGCCGATGGAGGTGTAAATGGGTTCTGGCGTTGTGTGTAGTGACGGAAACGTCATATATTGACGTGTACTACCTCATTTTGTTCGTGAATTATCATTAGTATTAATATATAATGTTGTAACATAGAATAATCGTGTTTTCTACTCTCCCAACATTGATCTGGTATTTGAGATGATTTCTGGTGTGCTGTGTGTAAGGGTACATTGAGAGGGTGTAAATTCTGGCGATTTCGGACAGGTCGGATAGGCACTCGAAGCCTTTAAAAATCCAGACCTTGAAAACTTTCCGGGATCAGTGTAACGTCCACTTTCTTGGAAAGATAACCGGGATTGTACGCGATCGTAAGCGAGATCCGTAACATAGTGAAGAGGAAGGTTTATACCAAGCGCAAGGAAAAGACAAAAAAAAAAGACGGAGGAAAGGAATGGTACAATGGAGAACGAAACAAAAAAAAAAATGCTGAGTCTACATGGCAAAGGGGAAGAAATTAACGAAACAGTTGGAAAAGAGGGGAAAGGGAAAAATGCCGGAGAGGAGGAGGCAGCCGAACACAGCAATGCAATGGCAGCAGCAGAACACGCCTTTTCCAATCCACAGAGACGCTCACGCGCAGGGGCAGCAGAGACACTGTGGGTCGTGATTTGCAGGGAATAATGTGAGGAATGCAATTAGTCTTCATGAAATAACGAGATGAAATTAAAAGCTGAAAACCGATCGTATTTTCATTTTCATTTTAAGAAACACACACACACACACACACACACACACACACACACACACACACACACACACACACACACACACAAGTGGTATTAGAATACAGACTGGCAAGAGACATTGAGCCTCGCCGGAAAATTCTTCACGAGGGGGAATTAGTAAAAGGGAGTCTTAGTGGTCACAATTTGACATGGCCTGAGTCTGAATAGGCCCTGCGTCACCTCAGGTCGGGCCGCCGCCACACATCGAGAATATCAAACCGCCTTATATCTATTCTTGACTTTTACTTATAACAGAACTCCTTTTTTCCCCTGAGCGGAGCATCACAATGGCAGGAACATTACACACCACATGCCAAGACTTGCTGAAGAACGCTTGTGACCATTAGAAGGAAAGACGCGCCCAGTTTTGTCTCCTAGAAAGTGACAGCTTGGGAAAGTGTAGTGTTGCGATATGAATGTTGAAATGATTGCCCTGACTTACTGCCGAGGTCACGGCGATGCCAGGGAGAAAAAGGGAGTTACACGGAATATCAGCACTGAGAACCCTGACAAAAAATAAAATAAATAAATAAATAAATAAATAAATAAATAAATAGATAAATAAATGAATAAATATGTAAATAAATAGATAATAAAAATTTATATACGACCATAAAAACTGCAATAATGATTCGCACGTGAGGAAAACAACTTGAAGGACTAAACGAGCAATCGTCTCTCAAAGATCACTGCAGGAACACAAACACGTGACAATAAACACGGCGGATAAAACAAATCAAACTTGCAGCAGACATACACAAAACTCTTCAGACAACACCGCTCGGCAGGAATCGAAGCAACTTGGAGATGGACTAAGAACAAAACTTCGCGGAAGTCAAGCAGAGGGAGAAACAAGGCTACAGAATGATCCGTTATGCCCACAGAACGCAACAGGAAAAGATTACAAAGACAAGGAAAGCGGCAAGGAAATATCTTGACTGAACAAGAAGAAAATGACGCAAGAGATCAATGCATGAAGCAGCGGTGCCTCAGCAGCGAAGAAGTGAGGAGAGGGAAGCACAAGTAGGGCGGGAGGAACTGTGAGACAAAAGAAAGCACGTGAGGTACACACACATACGAGTACACATACACACACACACAGAGAGAGAGAGAGAGAGAGAGAGAGAGAGAGAGAGAGAGAGAGAGAGAGAGAGAGAGAGAGAGAGAGAGAGAGAGAGAGAGAGAGAGAGAGAGAGAGAGAGAGAGAGAGAGAGAGAGAGAGAGAGAGAGAGAGAGAGAGAGAGAGAGAGAGAGAGAGAGAGAGAGAGAGAGAGAGAGAGAGAGAGAAAGAAAGGGTGCGGTGGGAGAAGAAGGAGAGTTATAATAGTCTTATTATTTTCATTATACTTATTTATTTTTTTGAAAGCTACAAATGATTAATTTCTATCATCGTATTGTGGGCCCCCATAGCACTCTTGAGGACCCCAGCTTGGGAACCACTATGTTAGGTTATGTTTAAATTTGGTTAGGTAAGGTTTTTTTTTTTTTTTTGTTTTATTCACGGAGGGAAAAAAAATCCCCATTAGAAAAGTCTCAAATTTCTCCCTGAAGATAAACGTCTTTATGTCGAAAAACATAGACATATCTGTAACTGCACAACAATTACCCAACTCAGGTATTAAGAGGACGCACAGAACCAATGAAGCTGGAAACAAGATCTTCAAAAACAGAAATCAAGATCGCACGAAAGTCTGAATAAAACTTACAATTTTCATATTTAAAAAGATACGAGTGAGGCTGTGAGTGAGGCGGACACTGGAGCCGTTGAGTCTGTCCAACCGGAAGCCAAGGACACTGTTTTGTCAAGAAGGAATTGGCGTCTGTGGCCGCATGTTTACTGGGAAAGAAATGCGGCAGTGTTGATTGAGGAGAGGAACAAAATAATATTATTAGTGTACGGAATGAGAATGTGTTGATAAGGGTTTGGCGAGCAGTGCATAGTGTGGTGGTGAAGGGAGTGTCAGGAGCGTGAAGGGAATGAAGGCAGTGTTAATGACGCTCCAAACCAAACTGGAAACAGAAAAAAAATGGAATTAATGAAAGAAATGTTAATGAAAGAGGAAGCAAGGAAATTAAGATGGAGAAAATTAAGGAAGTATTAGTGAAGGAGGAGGAAATTAATGCCAGATTAAAAGCAAAGTGGAGAAAAGAAATGAGTAAAAGGCAAAAATAAAATGAAGGAGAATGAAGATGGAGTGACAATTCGGAAGATGCAGAAATGAGAAAGTGAGAGATTGGCAGCGAGGCGAGGCGGGTGCTGGATCAGCTCCCCGGCGACACGCTGTATTTGGTGGCGGTGCTGCGGCCACGCCAGTTTGATGACTGCCAGACTTTGCCGATTAAAAGAGCCTGAAGAAAACCAGTTGAAGGAAGAAAATCGAGATGACAGAGAGTGAGACAAAGGAATGGAATTGCGGTGGAGCTGCAAAGGATGGAAGTCACAGAGGAAGATCCAAGGGAGAGAAAAAACTAGAGGAGACTTGTACAAGATCGTTCAGTCTTTCATGGAACATTCACCCTCTCCCCAACACACAACAGCACCCCCGGACTGTTCCTTCTTTCTTTTCTTTCAAGCTCTGTGTCAGTTTTCCTAATTCTGCAACTAGTAAAGTGCTGTGCTGTGTAGTCAACCAACCTAGTAAAGACTTAAAGGTCTACTGCTGTTTGGGATCCGGTGTACCAGTCAGTACAGCACCAGTCAGCATTGCTCAGTAACACCTCACTTAAGTCAGGAAGCACCCAACACTACGATCAGCAAAAGCAGCACCACTCAATACTACCAGGCACTAGTCAGCACCATTCAGCAACAGTCAGAGCCTCTCAGCACCATTCAGCACGTCATCGCAGAGGACGCGGCTCGTGGGGGAGGCCCCAAAATGTTTTCTCCACACGCTGGAAATAAAACGTAAATATTGTACAAAACGCGACAGTTTGTCATGGGTCGTACCGTTAACAAGACCTGGCCAGCGCTCTCTCTCTCTCTCTCTCTCTCTCTCTCTCTCTCTCTCTCTCTCTCTCTCTCTCTCTCTCTCTCTCTCTCTCTCTCTCTCTCTCTCATCTTTTGTTACCTCCTCATCTCTCTCCACAAATTTCCTTTTCCTCTACCTTCCCTCACAGATTCCGTTTCACCTTCCATTCTTCCTTACCACCTAATTCCTTTCCTGTTTTGTCTCTTCCACATTCTCATCTCACTTCCTGCCACTGTGTCTCATATATGCATGCAACCTCATCACTTCTTGATCCTTCTTTTTACCACACACACACACACACACACACACACACACACACACACACACACACACGTCCACCTCCCTGTGCCCAAATAATCGCACTCCACTGTGTGAGACAAGTACAATAACGTAAACATGACAACTACTGTTTCAAAGGGCACTTTCTCTCATGTTGTTATGAACACTCACTCTTATGGTGATAGAAACGTTATATTATATGAACTTTAATAACACTATCATCAAAGTTGTACAATTATCACTATGGTAATAAAAAGCATTGACACTTCGTATGTTGCAATTTTATTTCGATCTGTTTGGTCTAATTAATTTTACAATCACCAATATGAAAGCAAATCAATATGGAAACCAACTGTGACCTTTTATAATGCCGTATATTACAATAACAAATACATGACGCATGGAATGGAGAGGCAGACGCTGCACGTGTCAGGGAAGTGACCCTGGGAACCCGCCGTGATTCACGTACTAATGCACTTAAAGCATTACCAGATCACTGAGAAGAGGATCGTGGTTTAGTGAGGTGTATTCCACTTCAGTCTGGCAGCAGGATAAGGCACAGTATAGACACCAGCCCGCCACTCCCAGAACACGGCAGACGCGAGCTAGTGAACTGAGTCAAGGTTCCCGGAATGAGTGACGCCGCGTGTGGAGGTGAAGATTTGTATAGCAGGCTTTGTGCTTCACGTCAGCTAGACAAGAATGGGACTTGTACCGAGGTGCTAAGACGAGAGAGAGAGAGAGAGAGAGAGAGAGAGAGAGAGAGAGAGAGAGAAACTCCTCCACAATGTTTCGTTAATAAGGCTGGAAGAATTCTCGGGCCAACCTTTCATTAAAAAAAAAAGTTTCATTAACTTTGGCATTGAAAGGAAAATTAAGACAGGAAAATTACAAGGGAAGTTTATTAAAATTTCGTGGAAGTTTCCATCTCGAGAATCACACACACACACACACACACACACACAGACAAACAAACGCTTGCAGGCTTTCATGTTCGTGTCAAGAGAGAATATAAGTAATTGCCATTATGTTGCATGTCCGTTATTCTTGATGTTCTTTCACAAAACGAGAAAACAAACCAATGCTGAACATTTTAGAGAAAGAGGATGTAAACCCAGTGAGCGTGACGCGTCGGGCGGTACGTGGCGCTCCCCTTGGCGTTGCCTCGGTGGCGAGGAGAGAGGAGGGAGGGGTAATAATCGAGTCAGCGGGCCAAGTCAGGTTAGTACGTGTTAGTCCAGGACGGAAAATATTTACAAAATACAGGAATGCGTTGAGGAATGATTGCAACATAAGACTGAAAATGCTGCAAGTCTTTCAGGAGAAAATACAAAGAAAAAAAAAAACAAGCTCCATGAACTTCACGTCCAAGTATTACGTGCTACTGGTAAAAAAAAAAAAATACTCCATATTCACACCTATGTAAAAATAGGGATGAAAAATCACTTAACGCAAGGACACAGGGAACGAATAAGCGGTAAAACCAGAAAGAAAAAAGAAAAAATGGTACAGAAAATACAGTTATTTTGAGTAAAAAAAAAACAAATTCTGACACATCCGCAGAGAGAGAGAGAGAGAGAGAGAGAGAGAGAGAGAGAGAGAGAGAGAGAGAGAGAGAGAGAGAGAGAGAGAGAGAGATGGAAGAATATGATGACCACTTCTGATGGTGGCCGCCCTACATAAAAAAAAAAAAAAATAGATCACTCAAATACTTTGTTCATTCATTTTAAACCAGAGATATGGATGAAAGAACAGAGAGAGAGAGAGAGAGAGAGAGAGAGAGAGAGAGAGAGAGAGAGAGAGAGAGAGAGAGAGAGAGAGAGAGAGAGGAAAGGAGAGTGGGAAGAGATAAAAGGAGAGTGAATAAAGCTGAAGGAAGAAAGTGGGAGGAGTGAGGGAAGAAGCTGCTAACGAGAGCACAGGGAAGAAAACGATGCACAAAAGCACCAGAGATCTGAATGGAGGGAGAGAGGAAGCGAGCACGAGAGGGAGGCAGAGAGCGGGAGGGTTTGGGGAGCACCGAGCGGGAACATTTGGGAAGAGAACACTGCACAAGACCACGCTGGGCCATGACGCGTCCCGGGAAGGTGAGAGGGGAAAGTCCTGCCCCCAAAAATGTTCGTTGTGTGATAGATAAATATATTTTCTTTTTCTCGCGTGTGTTGTTTGCTGTGATGTTGTTTTGTTTGTAAAATGTACGTTATTTGAAAGACATGTGTGTGTGTGTGTGTGTGTGTGTGTGTGTGTGTGTGTGTGTGTGTGTGTGTGTGTGTGTGTGTGTGTGTGTGTGTGTGTGTTTCATTGTCCATTACATTTTATATATATTTTTTCTATATTCACTTTATTTTCATTCATTCCCCTTGGCACCTCCATAACAGTATTTTTCTATTATCTCTCTCTCTCTCTCTCTCTCTCTCTCTCTCTCTCTCTCTCTCTCTCTCTCTCTCTCTCTCTCTCTCTCTCTCTCTCAAGGACGCTACGCTACCCTGATATCATTAAAGGAAACGCGATTCTCACCTTATTGAAAAGACATGATGTGAAGGACGAGAAGACACCCTTAGAGAATGAGGAAGAGGAGGAGGAGGAAGGTACGAAGAACTGGAAAAACAAAGAGGAAGCAAAAAAGAAAAAATGAGCATAAAAACCCATAAATAACAAATTATGAGACGGAAAAGAATAAGAAAACACGCAGAGAAGATGAAGAAACGAGTAAAAATGCGAGAGAAAGGTAAAAGAAGGAATAAGTGGGAAAAAATACGATACGAGGGTCCTGAGGGAGAGGGTGAGAGGGAGTCTTAAATGCCCCTGATGAGAGGAAAGAGACAAAAGAAGGGGAAGGAATAAATTTAAAGGTGAAAGAAGACTAATGGGAAGAAGGATTAATTTAAGTGAAAAAGGAGAGAGAGAGAGAGAGAGAGAGAGAGAGAGAGAGAGAGAGAGAGAGAGAGAGAGAGAGAGAGAGAGAGAGAGAGAGAGAAAGGGAGGAGAGGGAAGAGGGAATGTAGGGCAGGAAATGAGAGAGAAATATAGTAGGAAACAAGAGGAAGGGTGTGTAGGAGGGAAGGAACAAGGAAAGAAAGATTTAGGGAGTAGGAGGAGGGACTGATAGTGAAGGAATAAAAGATTAAGGGAGGAGAAATGACACGCTGTAAGGAAAAAGTAGTATGTGAATGCTGGCGTGGCTTTAGATTAAGAGAATTCGGGTCCCTGTGAATAGGAAGACGCCGCCGAAAGGAAGTCTAAGAAGAGAAATGTGACTGAATAGTTAGAGACAGAAGAAACTGCATTACATGAAGAAAAGACAGTTATAAGAGTAAACATGAAAAAGGTGCAAAGAAAGGGTGTAGATGATGAGAAGGAGACTTAAAAAATAACACTGTAAAGAGGAAGGAAAGGAGGAGCAGGAGGAGGAGAGAGAGAGAGAGAGAGAGAGAGAGAGAGAGAGAGAGAGAGAGAGAGAGAGAGAGAGAGAGAGAGAGAGAGAGAGAGAGAGAACGGGAAAGATCAGTGTGTAAAAGGAGAAAACCAAGAATGTCCAAAGAAAACAAACTTGTATTATCGTGATGAGAGATTGTGTATCATATTTTCTTCAGGAGAAGCTACACTGTTATAATTCGTATTTCTTTACGGATAAATAATTCCTTCTCTCTCTCTCTCTCTGTCTGTCTGCCTGTCTGTCTGTCTGTCTATCTGTATTGTTGGTCTGTCTACTTGTCTGTTATCTGTTGATATTAAGACTGCATATCAGTTTCTCATTCTGTCTAGAAAATGTATGGTTAATACGTCTGTCTGTTTCGCTATCACAGTTTGCGTCTCTCTCTCTCTCTCTCTCTCTCTCTCTCTCTCTCTCTCTCTCTCTCTCTCTCTCTCTCTCTCTCTCTCTCTCTCTCTCTCTCTCTCAGCACATTTAGAAATAAATTTAAATAGCATATCTTACCAACCTATTTATTCAGTACATTCGCTCACCCTGATGCAGTAATACGAGTATTTCTAATCTTACGTGCTTCATTCTTACAGACTAAAACTTTTGTGTTAAAGTTACATATGTACCTATATACTTATGTTCATTATGTTTACCTCTATATGTATTTATTATATCTATATTGTCATTTGTCATTAACAGCTACCTCTATGTACCATGCTAACCAATGCTAAGATATACCGTCTATCAACACATTTAAATGTCACCAAACTGACCTTACTTAAACCCAACTGACTGTAACTATTTTTTTCATTTAAGTCATGTATATATTTACTGTACCTGTATCTGTATGTTATATAATTATGTATTTTTGTATTAAAATCATATATATACTTTATTTTTCTTGTACCTGTATCTGTATATGTTATATAACTATGTATTGTCACATGGTGTTAATGCAGCTAGCTACTGTAATGTATCTTCTAAGACTGTAATATGAAGCACATCATCTACCTTAATGCCACCTGCCAAATCACATCATAACAAATTAATATCCATTAATTGCCTGAAAAGCTTAGCTTTAGAAAGGCTGACTACACTTATGAAAATATGCGTATAGAATTATCTGTAACTGTTGTAACACTCTAACTATTAATCATTAATAATGTTAAAATGTTCAGGTGTTTCTCTCTCTCTCTCTCTCTCTCTCTCTCTCTCTCTCTCTCTCTCTCTCTCTCCTCTCTCTCTCTCTCTCTTCTTTCTCTCTCTCTCTCTCTCTTTTCCCCCCTTGCCAAAGCACCACCGCTGGCCGCGTCTATTCGCGGCTCCACTCCCATCCTGGTGCACCGCAACACTCACCACAACACGCGCGACGCGGCAACATCCACCACGCCAGCGTGACGCGCGCCATTCAAGGAACACAACAGGCGCAGCTTATGCGACGCCTCATTACTGGTGCACGCCGCGGCCACAGGTGAAGGTGACCACGTTACCTGCCCTTCAACTTCACTAATAATTATGAGGAAGGGAAACCTAATTACGTTAATCTTATTAGAAGCAGGAGGGAGAAGGATTGGTTGTGATGATTATGGTGGTGGTGGTGGCGATGTGTGTGTGTGTGTGTGTGTGTGTGTGTGTGTGTGTGTGTGTGTGTGTGTGTGTGTGTGTGTGTGTGTGTGCGCGTGCGCGCGCGCGCGCATTTAAGGTGCTCGTATCAAATTTATGTATTACCAGACTTGCCATGAAAGACCAAAATTCTACAATTCCTCTTTTATCTCAACAATTTCTGCATCTCACCAAAATCTCCAATACTCAGCCCCGCTCGTCTCTTCTCATTCGCGGAGGCGCAATAAGTTCATTCCAGAATAAATCAGAAATCTCACTCTTTCCTTCTTTCCCCAAAACTTGACCGTAGACGTGGGGTGTTTTCTCGAGTCTTCTGATAACTTGCTCGGGACGCGAAGACTTAAGCGCCTTCTGCAGCTCGCCGCGCCCCTCTGTACTCGAGAGGGACGATGGCTGCGAGGAAAATCCAGCGACTAGCTTCGCAAGGTATTTTTTCCTTGTACACGTGTAACCACAACCTCAGCATTCAACACGCCTCTTGTCCCTCCCTGTCGCCTCTTCCCGCCTCTCCACCCAAGGAACACTTCAATACAGCCACAGCACTCAATGCACGCTTCGTCCCTTCCTGCCTCCTGCCACCTCTTAACCACCCATGGAACACCTCAACACAACCCCAACACTCAACGCACGCCTGCTGTCCACCCAAAGAAAGAAAACACTCCACAAGCACCACAACACTCCTGAGCGAGACGAGGTGGCTCAGATTTCGCTCTCTCTGAAGAGTGGCAGTAGGTGAGAATTGCTGCTGATCCTGGCACGCAGCCTCGCCCGGTAGAAGGCAAGGCCGCTGAATGCAGTGTGGTGCCGCTGGAATCCGTGGTAAGTAAGCGCGCTGGGAAGACAAGTGGGGCATCGCGACTGTGGAGGGATGGAGGAAGGAAGGGAGGGAGAAAAAGGGAGAAGGAGGGAGGGAAGGAGAGAGAGATGATTGAGGGCTGGAGGAGGCTCGTCATGCACCTCGGTCAGAGATGGCTGGCCAAGGCGACCAAAATTTGGACTAGATAAACATCTCGGTGTGACGAGCCAATTTAGCAAGACTTTTATCTTTAAACGCAGTGAATCATAAATATAAAGACATTCATCAGTGTCTGCTCTCACACATGATTTCCTTTAACATCGCCTGGTCTGTCTGTACTCACGTTTGTAAATGAAAATAACTGAAACCTATTTTCAGTAAAGTTGTAATTGGTCAAGCGTGTTGTGGCGTGAGCGGCCGCCAGGCACCGCGGCGTCACACGCGTCTAGGCGGCGACCCGAGTTTTGATGGCGAGTATGAGAGCACGTCATCTGATGGCACATGATACGAACCGGGCACACGCGCGCACGCACGCACGAACGCGGACACACACACACACACACACACACACACACACACACACACACACACACACACACACACACAGGCCGGGAAAGGATCCCCGGTGTTTGATTTCATCTCACATCATTTTCACTTCTCTTTGGCATTAAAGGCGAAATTGGTGGAAAGATAGGTTAGAGAGAGAGAGAGAGAGAGAGAGAGAGAGAGAGAGAGAGAGAGAGAGAGAGAGAGAGAGAGAGAGTGACTTTGATTTCCCGAAGGATTCTCGTCTTTTTCTCTCCCCCACCGCAGCGTCTCGCCTCGTCTCGCCTCCTCCACCGCCTCCCTGCGCGCCTCTTCCTTCCCTAGTGTGCGGGACGCGGGCACTGGCCATACTGCAAGGGATGGTCGCTACTGCCCTCCATCTCCCTGCTGGCACCGTGACCGACATCCCACCCAACTCTTCCCTTCCCTTCCCCCTCCCCCCAACCCCCACCATGCTTCCCTCCCTCAGCAGCAGCCTCCTCACGCTTGATCCGCCGCTGCTCCCCTTCACGCGGGACTTGCTTCGCACTAAACCTCGTGTTCTGAAACGCTTTCGTCTTTTACCACGACTATTTTCAAAGGCCACGAAAATGATTTTCCGGGTTTTCATGAGTGTTTCCCCTGTTAATGCAGAAATCTTAAATTATCACTAGAACCATAAAAAAAAAAAATAAATAAATAAAATAAAAACCTGTGTAACTTCAATATGAACTTACTGAAAGTAGTGGAGGTGCGGGCAGGAGTGTTCCAAAATATTTCAAGTCGTGGCGGCGGGACAGCCTGGACTTCTCTCTGGTTTCAATAAGTGGTCTAGCGTTAGTATGGAGCGCCACTGTGAAACCCGCGCTGACACCAGGAGTGGCCCAGGAGTGACAGCTTCTCAAGGTCTGGAGTCTTGTTCCTCTGCAACATTGGTCAAGCATGGTAGCAATAACTCACAAGTAGTCCAATGATCGATCTTCCAAGGATTGATCTTAATATCTTATGTTTCTCTCTCTCTCTCTCTCTCTCTCTCTCTCTCTCTCTCTCTCTCTCTCTCTCTCTCTCTCTCTCTCTCTCTCTCTCTCTCTCTCTCTGCTAATAAAGAAGAAAGGAGGGAAGAAAAGTTTCAAATTAGGTAAGATTCCTGATAAGGCAACACGTCAGGGAAAGTTGCGGCGAGAAGAATAGGAGAATGAGAGGTACTCTTTCCTTCGCTTGGAGGAGAGAGAACGGAGAGAAAAGTGGATGTTAAAACAAAAATAGAGTAAGAAAGAAAATGAGGATATGAGAAAAAGAGAAATATGAAAATAATGGAAAAATAAAGAAAACTTAAATGAGAGAGAAAGAATGTTGCATGGAATTACAACACAAAAAAGATAACTCTCCAGAAAGAAGGAAAACAATACAATAAAATAAAAAGACTGAGCGGCAGCGGTCACCTTGGGTACAAGGATTAATGAGTGACGCGTGGCTAACACTCTCACTGCCACAAGTCCCCGCCACCAATGCTGCACACTTTGCACAATCCTAACTCTCCTATACAGAAAAGTGAATCTAGCAAATGTGGCGAGATTCTCATTCCGAACACTCGAGGTTTCAGCTTCTTTAAAGAAGAATGCATATTCACAGACAAAGTCTTGACACAAACTAGAAAATAAAGAAGAGTAAGTTAAAAGTACTTGCAAAAGTAATGTAAGCACTCCAACTTGGTATTAACATTAGCATCGTAGCTGTGATCACCATCATTTTGCAGTTTACAAAGCTCTGACGCACAACATATACTATTTTTTTTTTATTCAAAATATTTATTAGCCGCATGATATATCATAGGATGTTGCTGCCCAGAAATATAATAATTATATGGCTGGGTCCGTTCTAAGAATACATTTCCGACAGGTCCTTTGTGAGACTGAAACATAGTTAACAGCTCTGTGAGCCAGACATGTGCTGACCAGACTCAGAATACCCAATAATTTAAGTCAGCACTCAGAGCTCCTATGAACAGGATATATTACTTATCATTTTATGTATTAGTAAAAACACAAATACACAAGGCATGAACAACGAAACACGCTCAATGTGTGCACTCATAGACGCATAATATATCAGTACTTATATATTATTATATAAATACTTACACATTCACACATATATAACCTGACACACACCATACACACACGTACATTCATAATCATAAGTAAACTCATACATACAAACATATATATTCTAACACA
Source organism: Scylla paramamosain (assembly GCF_035594125.1). NCBI lineage: Eukaryota > Metazoa > Arthropoda > Malacostraca > Decapoda > Portunidae > Scylla > Scylla paramamosain. Next base: position 2,686,634 of record NC_087156.1, read on the forward strand.
CACACACACATACACACAAAACAGATACCGTGGTGGCTGTGGCAGAACACTCTCCAGGCCACGCACGCTTCCACAGGCACAAACACCCCACTATGACCAGTGAGTATTATGCATTGAGGCATAGAAGGTGCCCCTGGTGATAGAGGCGGCGCACTCTCCAGGCCACGCACGCTTCCACAGGCACAAAGACGCCACTGTGGTTGATGTGTACTGTGCACTGAGGCACAGAGGGTGTCCTTGGTGCTAACGGCAGCACACTCTGCAGGCCACGCACGCCTCCACAGGCACAAACACGCCACTGTGGTTGCTGGTGTGCCAGGCTGACTCGCTCATGACACAGGTGCCGCAGGCTGTGGGAGGGAAGATAATATTCTTTTCAACACACTCTCCATCATAGTTGATAATGACACTTGTATATTTCATTCTTTCCTGTCACTCAGTGCCATTTCAGTAACTGCGTTTCTGCGACACTCGTTTCCCGTCACAGTCAGCGTCAGGTGTCGGCCAACGCTCACCACTCAGTGCAGGAAATGAACACAGCATCTTTTTTTCTGCCTTTGCCGCTCACAATTAGACCTTTTTTTTGTTCGCTGTGACTAGAAATGAACGTGACTAGAGAGAGAGAGAGAGAGAGAGAGAGAGAGAGAGAGAGAGAGAGAGAGAGAGAGAGAGAGAGAGAGAGAGAGACAAGGTTAATGATTTTACACAAAAAGGAAATAATAATAAAAAAAGGAAATAATAAATAATAAAGGAAATAAAAAGGAATAAAAAGGAAATAATAAAAAAAGGAAATAATAATAATGATGATGATAATAATAATGATAATAATAATAATAATAATAATAATAATAATAATAATAATAATAATAATAAATCATAATCTACATGTTCAGTTTTTAATATATATATATATATATATATATATATATATATATATATATATATATATATATATATATATATATATATATATATATATATATATATATATATATATATATATATATATATATATATATATATATATATATATATATCAATTTATTGGTTCATGCATTCATATATTGGCCAGAACGCATCTAATCTGTCTACCTTTGCGTCACAGCAATGTGCACAACAGCAAGACAGTCACGCTGAATCATCACACGCCGCTGACTAGCAGCGATCATTCCCTTGTCATTTGTAAAAGAATATATGTTACGAAAAAGTAAATCCTGAGTTTGGTCAGGCTCCCCACAGCCTGGCCAGGGGATGCGGTGTCCGGCGTCAGGCAACTCTTTTCTTCGGGCCACACTTAAGTTACACCTGCAAGCCTCTTGGAGGAGGAACATTCCACCACCAGGAAGTGACGAGCTGGAAAATAATCCTCTTCCAACTCATATCTGCCAGAAGGTCCGCTGGTGTTGCTTGACACACGTGCTGGGTTCACCTCGGTGCAAGTTTTCAGTTTACTTTCACCAACGAAGTAAATAGTGTTCCAAATATCTCATGTCCTGTAATTACTCATATCAATTCATTTATCATCTCTAGCCACTGTTATTTATCATTTTGCTTCAGGCATCAGCGAAACATAATCAACCATTTAGTCTCCGTTGAAGGCTCATTTCTCAAAACATCACAATTTCCATTAATGTTCCGTCACGCCATCCTTTGTATTGAGGAAACACTTCTGCACGCGTGGCGCAGAACACCTCGTGATGGAAAGGTGACCTCAATACTTCACAATGCTTGTCACAACGCATCATTACTTTACTTGGAATTTACCTATTAAGAAACTATTCAAAATTTATTATTATGTTATATATTTTCAGCTTACCTTTATATAACATTCGATCGTCCTCTAACGCAAATTTCTGTAACACGATTTTCGTCTAACACGGCTTAAAAATGCGAAAGGAAAATTTCTTCCTACGAGACCAGGATCTATTCTAACGCGGCTTTATGTTCAAAACACTTTTCCGCCCGCCGCCACGTCTCGGCGACTCCCTCCATAGTTATTTATATATTTATTTATTATTTATTTTAACCTCTAAATGGCGGAGAAGAACATATAAAGTCATTGAGACAAACACAGCTCCACTGCACTAGAAGACACATTACATAAAATGTTTAAGTCTTATAAAATGCTAAAATATATTAAAACACTTAAAATACAGAAATAAAAATGTACATAGTATTACGTTGAAATGACTTGGTCAGGAGCTTGGCTTTGTGATACTCATGAGACCATGGCTTGTTGTATTGTTCCAGATACAGCATAGCACGAAGGGAATCAACCAGTCCATCAGATTTTATTCCCCAAGATTTACGGGCATTATAGTGTAACAAATTTGTTGGTGATACACCCATACTTATAATTCATGCAGTAAGTGTACCTGGCATTACTATATTCTTAGTAATGAATAAACTGAGAAAGTATATACACAGATGTCTACTGGATGAGTTTATAAAGCTGATTTTCGTATAAAGTATTTTGTAGTTTCATTAATGTATACTGAAGCATTATCAATTCCCTAAGCATTCAGAAATGCACTGTGATGTGAACCTTTACTTGGACCACACACATTCTTCATAAAACTCCTTTGTGCTGACTGAACATCTGACATTTGTACTGTTTGGCTGAATACATTCTAAACCATGCATTAAACTTGACAAGCGGACTGCTTTGTACAAGTGTACCTTACTTTGTGTGTTCACCCCTGGATAACACATCCCAACATTACTAAGTGAATACACACCCCTCTTACATTTCTGGATAGGTTTCTTAAAATGTTTATTATATTTGATATTTTTGCCAAAGCTAACACCCAGTATTTCCATAGATGTTACATTATATATCATTCAAGTACCACTGTGGCTGAGATATACAACCGTGGGATCTGCTGCCTACTACCACGCATTTTGTTTTCTTCAATCCAAATTAAATCGCCATAACCTGGGGTATTCAACACATATATCAATCAGATCCTGAAGATCTCGAACTCTTGCGCTGAACAGTCACGTCGTCAGCATAAGTAAAACAGTTGTAAAGATTTTTCCCAACACGCATACCGACTTTGAAATTACCCAGCCTTTCCATTAAATCAAATAAAAACATGTTAAAAAATATAGGTGATAAAATACTGCCTTGTCTTGTACCACGACTGACTTTGAAGCGTGAGCTCAGGTGAACTGCTCCATCACATTTAATGACATCTATGTCATAGTACCAGTTACATAAAAAAAAAAAACGCCAGTGGATGGCAGGCAGATAATTCATCAATTTGCAAAATAGCCTGTCGAGCCAGATAGAATCGAACCATTTTTCTGCATCAAGTCTGCATAAGAACATACTTGAGTTGGTAAATTTCGCATTGGGCATCAGATAATTAAGTAAACATACACCATTGTGTACAGCGAAGTCTGCTCGATATCCAAATTGGTTATTGCTTAATGGAACATCATTTGGATAAGTTAACAATTCATATAATCTAGAAAATGTAGATGAAACGACAATAGGTCTATAGTTTTCAGGAACTGTGGGAATTTAAAAAAATTTTTTTTTAAGAACTGGCACTATAACGCCGTTGTGAAATACTTTGGGCACGCAATTATAGGTCAAAATATGAGAATACAAATTAGAAAAATGGTTGTTAAGTGCAGTGGAGGAACCATTGATAAAACATTTAGCAGCTAATCCATCTACCCCAGGGGCACTTTTCTCGGTACACTGGTGAATTTGTTGTGGAGTAACATTCTCTGTCATAGTTAATTCTTGAAGCTCATACCTATGTATAGCAATATTACTAATGTATACTTGACTGTCACTTAAGCTACAAAAGTCATCCTTCATGAGAGAAGGAAATTTATTGCTAAAGTCATGTGTGGATATCTGTGTGTGGATTTGACTTTTCTTCGTTTTCCTAACATATTTCTAAAATCAGGTTGAGTCTCTTTTTATCAAGCCATCCAGTGATTCATACAATTCCTTATTTTCGGAATATAAACAGTGCCTATATAACTGTCTGTAAAGTTTCTTAACATTTTTGTAGCACTTGTATAGAGCGAAGTAAGACTCGTGAGTTCAAATTAAACTACTCTTTTAACTGAATCGGGTGTATCGAGTCATCCTTTCAAATAACCATGTTAATTAAGAACTATAACGGTGAATGTCACTAGTAAGTGGATGGGAGGCTGGAGAGAAAGCAGTGGTAGGAAGAGCTTTTAAGGTAAATGAGTCAACCATCCGAACTGCATTATGAAGCCAAAACTTGACCAATAATCTGCTCAAAAGGGTGACTTTGGGTGGATGTGCAAAAGAAAATAAAGTTTTCAAGAGTCCTCTTAACGTGATATTTCTCTAACGTGACGGCCTTGCACAAGAAAATTATCGTGTTAGAAAAAACCCACTGTATTTGTTAAATACTATACATACTTATTATATTTATTTATATATTCCCTTCATACATTCCCTCACATAAAGTGGATGGATGGATGGAGGTATGGAGGCAGGGAGGGTGGGAGAGAGGGAAGGGATTCCCGCTCCGGGCAAGACCCCAGACCAGGGGTTATTGAGAGCACGGCCTTGACCTTCCAAGGCTGCGGCTGAAGGAAATGCAAACCACGTTTCTTAAAACTACAACTTGCAAAGTGATGCGCTCGTATATTTTCCACGTCTTATTTCCAAGAGTAAAAGGAATTTTCTTCTTGATATTTACTTGAGAACCAGTCAGTTCTTTGGGTGTGTTTCCGCGGCACGGCAGCACGCCCTCCACCACCACTCTATACCATGCCCTTGACGCTCAATGCCTCTGTGTGCACCCCGCCGCCTTAGCTCACACGCACACTCCTGCACATAGGTGCCGGATCAAGGTTGTGTGGGGACCTTCCATGACGCGTTGTGCTTCACGGTGGTAAGAAAATCCTGCCAGCCGAGAAATGAGGGTAGTACTGGTGTAAAAAAAATTGATGTCATGCCCAGAGCAGCAAAACATTTATGTAACACAGATGGACAGAAAAAGTGGGTTTTTTGACAGCGCAACACACCTGTACCAAATGTTTATGGACATGAAAAATACCAGTGATAAACAAATAGGTGATATACAAACAAATAAGTATCAAATGTAATGGTATTTATTATTATCTATTATCATCATCATCATCATCATTATTATTATTATTATTATTATTATTATTATTATTATCATTATTATTATTATTATCATTATTATTATTATGAAAAAAAAAACGAAAAAGAAAGAAAAGAATTATTATTATTATTATTAGTTGCAGCAGCAACAGTAGTACTAGTAGTAGTAGTAGTAAAAGTAGGAACAGTAGTACTAGGAAGTAGTAGCAGTAGTAGTAGTAGTAGTAGTAGTAGTAGTAGTAGTAGTAGTAGTAGTAGTAGTAGTAGTAGTAGTAGTAGTAATCAGATACATTTAAAGTAAATCAAACATCAGATGTCTATTCTCTCTCTCTCTCTCTCTCTCTCTCTCTCTCTCTCTCTCTCTCTCTCTCTCTCTCTCTCTCTTTTCGATGCACTCGTTCATCATCCGACGCACGTGCGCACACACACACACACACACACACACACACACACACACACACACACACACACACACACACACACACACACACACACACACACACACATTCACAGGCACTTGAAGAAGAAAAAAAGAAAAACAAGCAATTAAACGAATAAATATAATAAATAATCAAACAAATACAAAATTAATAAACTGCAAGCGGAAAAATATACGAGAATCAAACAGGCGACGGGACGAAGACAAATTCGCGGGAAGCTTCTCAGGAGGCAGCAGGAGGAAAAAGAGGCCCACCACTCTTATCAGTATTTTCCCGCTGGCAGGAAGTCCCCGGGGAAAGGAAAAAAGTGAGGCTTGGAGGGAAAAAATGCGCGCTCACCCACGTCAGGAAACTTAGGACGGGGAAAATAATTTGATGAGCCTGAATATGAGAGAGAGAGAGAGAGAGAGAGAGAGAGAGAGAGAGAGAGAGAGAGAGAGAGAGAGAGAGAGAGAGCGCAAGGAAAATGAGGAACCACTGAGTCTACGGTGACGGTGACACTTTTAATTATCATTATAATAATAATAATAATAATAATAATAATTATTATTATTATTATTATTATTATTATTATTATTATTATCTTATTATTAATAGTAGTAGTAGTAGTAGTGGTAGTAGTACAATCATCATCATTACATAGTCATACCGATTACATTAATAATTCTCTCTCTCTCTCTCTCTCTCTCTCTCTCTCTCTCTCTCTCTCTCTCTCTCTCTCCTCTCTCTCTCTCTCTCTCTCTCTCTCTCTCTCTCTCTCTCATTGTATCCACCAGCTCCCCCCCTCTACTTCCAATTCCCTCTCCCTCCCACGCATCACTCCTCCAGTGCAACAACCTTCTCCCCTCCTCCCTCACAAACCCTCATCACCTCACCACACATCCTGGCCTCCTTTTTCAACTCCCTCAGCCCCTCCTATCTGTCTGTCTGTCTTTCCCCTCCCTCCCCAACAGCACTCTTCGCACCTTATAATTCAGTTCATAGACTGTGGTGGTGAGGAAGAGGAAGAAAAACAGCGTGAAAAGTTTGAGGTGAAATTTAAGAGAAAAATGAAAGAAAAACATATTATGAATATTGACAAAGGAAAAAACAAGTTTTTCCCCAAAGTTTAGTTGCCTTCAGTGTACTTCTTTTTTTCTTATTATTGCTGCTGCTTCTTCTTCTCCTTCTTCTTTTTCTTTTTCTTTTTCTTTTTTCTTCTTCTTCTTCTTCTTCTTCTTCTTCTCCTTCTTCTTCTTCTTCTTCCTCTTCTTCTTCTTCTTCTTCTTCTTCTCCTCCTCCTCTTCCTCCTTCCTCTACGCACTAATTCAAATAAAACTTCCTTCCTTCCAGCGCAAGAAGCGAAAAATGTGTTATGACGCAACAAGCAAGCGACTAAATTATAAAAGGAAAACAGGTTAATGAAGTGAAGTCTTTTCACTTCATAATGACTAAAAAATATTGCCCGGGTTCTTCTTTTTTTTTCTTCTTCTTCTTCTTCTTCTTCTTCTTATCGTTATTATTATTATTATTATTATTATTATTATTATTATTATTATTATTATTATTATTATTATTATTATTGTTCTTCTTATATGTATATAAGAATAAGAACAATAGGAATATATATATATATATATATATATATATATATATATATATATATATATATATATATATATATATATATATATATATATATATATATATTCTTATTGTTCTTAATGGGACTCATTTTCCCAACAATTGTATGGGTAGGTGAGGAATCAACACACACACACACACACACACACACACACACACACACACACACACACACACACACACACACCAGACGAGAGAGACATAGACGCAAATATGAGAGACATATAAGAGCATAAACAAACACTGGAATTTATGAGGAGGGGGAAGAGGAGGAGGAGGATAGAGAAAAATAAACAGGGATTATATTACTCTGGGAACATTTATACAAATTCAGGACGCCAGGTAATGAGAGCCACTTGTTACTCTTTACGGCGCGTCTTGCCTTCCACCCTCGCCTGTGTGACGGCTTGGCACATTTATTCATAAGTCCTTCCTCACTTTTTATCTTTTTTTCTCTTCTTTCCAGCTTAGATATGATAAACGGTGAGAAAGTTATTATTTCTCTCTCTCTCTCTCTCTCTCTCTCTCTCTCTCTCTCTCTCTCTCTCTCTCTCTCTCTCTCTCTCTCTCTGTGTGTGTGTGTGTGTGTGTGTGTGTGTGTGTGTGTGCGGAATCAAACACTGCACGGGCCGCTGAGAGGAGGTTCTGGGAGCAAATAAAGAGACGCCGTCAGGAAGCTGAGAGCGGGTCCCTAATGAGGCAGTCACCCTTGGGCCGCCCTTGCTGCCCTTCCGCCTGGACACCGAGGGGGTAGGGAAGGGAGGCTGGGAAGGGAAGGAGCGAGAGAGGGATTGGAATGGCGGGGCATTGAGGCGCGAAGCGTGAAGAGGGAGTGGCGTGTGAGAAGGTGTGGAAAGGAAGGCCGGGAGGGTAACGGGGCGTGGCGCAGCAGCGAGGGATGGGAAGTCTAAGGCGTGAAGGTAGAATAGGGAACACTGCTGCTGCTGCTGCTGCTGCTGCTGTTGCTGCTGTCCAGTGGTGGAGTGAGGAAAGGTAGGGGCGGTGAGGGAGGAGAGAAGGGAAGGCGAGACGGGGGAAGTAAGACGAGAGAAAGTAAATTTACATAGAAGCTTAGGAAATAGGAAGAGATGAAAGATACCGAGAGCAGGAGAGGGGCAGGGAGCAGTGTGAAGGAAGGAGGGGAATGAAAGGAGTGAGGGCGAAGCGAAGGGAATGATGTGAGGCAAAACAGACTGACATGAAAGTTTGGGAAATAAGAAAGATTAGATAAGAATAGTGGGCGACAGAAAATATGAAAAATATAACACAAAAAAAAGATGTATGTATGTATGAGAGAAAGACAAGATGCTAAGAAAAGGATAATGGGAAGAAGGCAGCGTTTTGAGGGAAGGGTGGCGAGGAAGGAAAGAAAGGAGAGCAGGATGGAGAAAATATGATGATAAAGTAAAATAAAAGCAATGAAAACCAGAATAAACCTTGGAATAACCAAAATAGACATAATGGAAGCACAAGGAAGAAATATGCCAAGAAAAGGACGGAAAAAATAGCCAATAAGGGGCAGGAATAAATAGGAAGAAACCGAAGAAAAAAAAGTTAATTACTTCACTACACAGCAGACGGCCAGCAAACAATGAGATGACATTACCAATATGTGCGCCTTCACCACAGCCACGCTTAGGTGTGGCTAAGAATGGACGCTACACGGAATTTATAGTTTTAATACTATCATCTAAATGAAGCATTTCTTCGTATTTGCATTGTCACATTAGTAAAATTGAATTGCTGGTGCTGGAATACATAATTCATGTATTCACTCTCTTCCTGGAAAGAGGGAAGGCAAGAAAAGGCGACGAGACGGAGGAGCTGACTTAAAGAAAAAGTTATATGAATGAAAGGCGAGGAAGGGAAGGGCGAGGTAATAGTGAGGGAGAAAAGTATGGAAAAAACATCTTGTCTGTAGATGAGGTTATTATAAGAGAGAGAGAGAGAGAGAGAGAGAGAGAGAGAGAGAGAGAGAGAGAGAGAGAGAGAGAGAGAGAGAGAGAGAGAGAAAGGAGGGGGGAATAAAATAAAATGTAAAATATCACGAGATTTAGCAACAAAAAATACATTCGCAGTTGTATCCATTAGAGAGGCCTTTTGCTTCTTATGCTGCTCCTTCTCTCAGGTTATGACACTCCTACCGCAGCGAAGGAAAGGGAAGGTGAGTGAGGAGTGTTCAGAGGCGCAATGGTCCGTGAAGGAGGTACACGATGAGTCAAGAGAGGGCGAAGTAACTCAGGTCAGGAAACTCACGCGGGAATTCTCCCCCAATTCACCGCCGCGTGTTTTCCAAGGCCACACTTACCCGCGTGAAGAATGGCGTGAAGAATGGCCTGCCGTCTATAAAACAGCACGGGCGGTGAGGCGGCTCCCTGTGCATGCCAAGCAGCAGCGGACTGCTCAGTGTGGAGGCGCTGCTCGTGTCCCGCCACCCAGAGGAGTCACCAGCACGGGAGGGGGTTCGCTTCTACTCATTGTAATGGTGATGTGAGGAGCAAAACTATGTACTTTTGAATTCTAACTCATTCAGCAGATGAAACTGGATATTTAAATGGATACTGTCTTTTCATTTTCTCTTGTACGTTTTGAGGACCAGATAATATTATCCAAGGCCTTACCCAGCCTCTTCTTACTGATGACTAGACATACACGTATACAGAAAGTGAGAGGAGAGGAAATCTAAACCGCCAGTCACTTGTAAGGCATTGTATGATGACGCAGGCTGCAGGCGATGTACTGAGAAAAGACGAGTTTCCCTGCACAAACTTGCATGTCTCATGCCAGTGGACGCGTTGCTGTGTGAAGAATACAAACAGGAAGTGAAAGGAAACATGCAATCTTGACAAAACCACTTAATGATAGCCATTTATGTTCACCTGTTCACGCGACGTAATTACCGAACAAGCATGTAATAAGGAGTATGAATGCAGCTGTTAATTACAAGTTACTCCTTTGTACTGACATGCATTTTCTTTCTTTCTTTGTTCTTGATATTACCATTATTACTGTCATCACCATCACGAAACTAGTCGACAAGGGAGCCAGGTGTCCGCTGCTCACTCTTGCCAACACTCTGATGTGGTGAATTAAAGACATTTTATATTTGAAATGTAATTTGAGTGTCTGAACTAAACAAAATACCGCTTATTTGAAAAAGGTGACATTCAAGTATGAGTAGGATTTTGATAAATTCATGCAAATACGAGCACAATCCCATGTAAGTGAATATATTAAATGGAAACACATGAAAATAATAAGAACAAGTGTATCACGAGGCTTTCAGTTTGAAGGTAATTTTTGTGTTGGTGCGGCCAATAAGCACTTACAGACTTCTATACTGCTAAGCTCTTGTTGGCAGTCAAGCTTCAAAAAGCCTCGTCTGACACAACTGCTGCACACTTCCCAGGCAGACCATTATTGCCTTGCCAACGTGTACTTACTCATCTCTCTGATGGGTATCAGTGCCTGGTGCGAGAAAAGTCACGTCATGAATGTGACAGGAAGTGCTCCACGTGACGCCTGAGAGGATGCGTTCAAGTTGTTCCTGTGTGTGTGTGTGTGTGTGTGTGTGTGTGTGTGTGTGTGTGTGTGTGTGTGTGTGTGTGTGTGTGTGTGTGTGTGTGTGTGTGTTTTCATAATAATAAACACGATTTATTTATTTAGCAGCCTTTTTTTGCTGATAATCCACATATTACATATTGACTTACATATTATATTAACATACACATCAAGTACACATTAACCTTTAGTATTTTACACTACGATACTTTAGCTGACACACAGCGGCAGCGGGTCACAGCTCCCGATTTATCCGGCACCTAATCACTGCTAGGTGAACAATGACTACACATCAATTGAGTATGCCTAAAGACTTCTGACCTAGCCCAAGAATCGAAGCCAGGACCTCCCACTAACCACTGTACGAGGTGTGTCATTAAAGTTCCAGGACTGGTGCCACACAAGTTTTATTTCACATCCAGGCTACAAACTATAGGTTATCTCCTTCGAAGTAATCCCCCTGGCACCGCATGCACTTGTCCATCCTTCTCTGCCAGGCTTGCATGCACTGCTGGAAGGATTCTTGCGGGATGCTCCTCAGCTCCGTCGTCACGGCCTTTTTGATGTCGTCCGCATCATCAAAACGGGTCCCCTTCATGACCTCCTTGAGCTTGGGGAAGAGGAAGAAGTCGCACGGAGCGAGGTCAGGTGAGTAGGGCGGTTGCTCCAGCACGGCGATGTTCTTCTTGGCCAAGAACTCTCTGATGCTCAGGGCATTGTGAGCAGGCGCATTGTCGTGGTGAAGCAGCCACGAGTTGCCCTGCCACAACTCCCGCCTCTTCTCGCGCACTGCACGAAGCAGACGCCGCAGTACTTCTTTGTACACATGTTGGTTGACTGTCTGGCCCTGTGGCAAGAACTCGCAGTGGACGATGCCCCTCACATCGAAGAAAGCGATCAACATGACCTTGAAGCTGGACCTGGACTGCCTTGCTTTCTTCGGCCGTGGCGACGCCGGACTCTTCCATTGAAGGCTCTGGCGTTTGGTCTCCGGGTCGTACTCAAATACCCAGGACTCATCGCCGGTGATGACTCTCCTGAGCAAGTCTGGTTCAGTTTCCAGACGCTCGAGGATGTCCTGACACACCTGCATGCGTCGTCCCTTCTGGTCATCGTTCAGGAGTCTCGGCACCATCTTCGCACAGACTTTCCGCATGCCCAGATCTTCAGTGATAATCTTCCACACGCTGTTGTGGTTCATGCCAAGCTCATCTGCGATCTTTCGAACAGTCAACCGACGATCGTCACGCACCATCTGCTTGACACGCTCAACATTGGCCTCATTCCTGCTCGTTGAGGGTCTTCCACTCCTGGGGTCATCTTCCACGTCCTCCCGGCCCTCTTTGAACCTCTTGCACCACTCAAAAACACGTGAGCGTGACATTGTCTCATCCCCGTACACTTTTTGCAGCATACCCAGTGCTTCTGACGGCGTTTTCCCCAACTGCACCAAAAACTTCAAGTTTGTTCGCTGTTCAGCGCTCATTGTTAAACGACCTGCAACAGAGGACATGATTTTAAAAGCACGTAAGAAAAAGATTAGTGACTGTAGAGGGTTGGGAGCGCAGTTGTATACTCCAGAAGGATTACTTTGAAGGGGAAATATGGTGGTTTGTGGCTTGGGTTTGAAATTCATCTTTTAGGACACCAGTCCTGGAACTTTAATGACACACCTCGTACTACTAGTGTGTATGTGTCTGTGTGCGTGTGTGTCTGTACCTCCTCTTCTGTCATTCTACCACCTACTCTCTCCCTTTTCTCTTCCCCTCCCATGTCTATCTTTCCCGTTTCTCCTCACACTTCCCTCCCTCCCTCCCACAGCACGTAGCCACACCCAAAATCTGGCAAAGAAAACAAAATTTTAACGATTACATCCACAACTTCGTTCTCTCTCTCTCTCTCTCTCTCTCTCTCTCTCTCTCTCTCTCTCTCTCTCTCTCTCTCTCTCTCTCTCTCTCTCTCTCTAACCACGTCAACAGTCACAAAACATCCCCCCGCCCATCCATCACTCTCACTCTCCTCTGCCTTCTCTTCCTCCTGACCGTTTCCTTCACCTCCCAGTCACTGCTACGGACGTGTCGTGGCTGTGGAGGCATTCACACAGATTTAACCACATGACGGAGGAAAAGAAACTAATCTTCTCTTTGTATTATATTGTGGTGGATGTCATTGCAGCACAGGAACGGATACAAAGTAGAGGGTTTGGGTGCTCCGAGAGAGAGAGAGAGAGAGAGAGAGAGAGAGAGAGAGAGAGAGAGAGAGAGAGAGAGAGAGAGAGAGAGAGAGAGAGAGAGAGAGGGGGGACAAATTAATTTCAAGTGGTAAACTTTGTCTTCTATATGCTCATATTTGTAATCTCTCTCTCTCTCTCTCTCTCTCTCTCTCTCTCTCTCTCTCTCTCTCTCTCTCTCTCTCTCTCTCTCTCTCTCTCTCTCTCTGTGTGTGTGTGTGTGTGTGTGTGTGTGTGTGTGTGTGTGTGTGTGTGTGTGTGTGTGTGTGTGTGTGTGTGTGTGTGTGTGTGTGTGTGTGTGTCTCATTACCAGCAAGCTTTATTGAAAACAATATAATCAACAAACAAGGCAGATTATGGTAACAGAGAACAAGGTAAGGTAAGGCAAGGTAAGGTACGTTGAAGTAAAGTATGGTGAGGGAAGGTAAGGTGAGGCAAGGCAATGTAATGTAAGCCAAGGAAAGATAAAGTAAGGAAAGGAAAGGCAAAGCAAGGCATGCAGAGGGCGAGGGAGTGAGGCAAGACACTGGGCAGTAAAACACGCCTTCACTTCCCCCTCATCGCCCCCGCACACAAAAATGGCTCCAGGAAAAAAAGGAAAAAAAAAAAAATGCTTTCAGCGTGTACAAAAACTCTCTAGGGGTAAACCTTTGAGTGAAAATAAAAAGTGGAAATTAAAAATGAAGGAAAGAAAGGACGCGACTCCACTTTATTCATGGTCATTTTTAGCTGTATTGTGAACAGTTAATTGCTCTGAAGCCCGGGGCAATCCCTCATGTAGACACTTTGTGTCTCACTGTTCTCTGGTGACCTTGAAATTAATCATCCATATCACAACAAAAGCTGCTGTGAACTCTTTTCTTTCTCTCTTCTTTAAAAGCACAATTTCATCTCGGTTCACACAAATACTTTCGTCAGTACTGAACCTCAAACACATTGTTACCAACGCTACTCCCTCATTACCTTCAAAACTAGTCGTGTCTGACGACACTGCATTAACGTCTGCTACTCTTTACTCGTCCTCGAGATAGAAGCGTCTCGAAGGCATTCACGGCGTCCCTGTATCCTGTGTTGGAAGGTGAAATAGGCGGAAACCCCATTATGGACTGAGGGAGTGGCGGGGAGAAAGAGAAAAATGAAGTAAATAAGGAGCAAGAAGGAGGGACACGTAAGGTGGGGAAGCTGGAAGGAGTTCAGGAGAGGAAGCAGGAAGAAGGGCTACATAGCAGGCAGTGTGGAAGGTATAGTGAAGAAAGAAGTAGAACACATACAAGTACAAGGGAGGTAAGATGCTGGGGAGAGAAGGTGAGAGGTTGTGATATAGAGCACGAAGGATGATAGAAATAAGAACTGGGAATAGGTACAATAAGACAATGCAAAGGCGAAAACTGATTCATCATTGTGGATTTCAAGCAACAGGACAAGCACTAAGGCTGCTGTGGCTGTGTTTACCTCAGGTGAATAATGTGAAGCTTGGACGAAAAAAAAAAAATCAGGTATGAAAGTGTGAGAGCTGACCTGGATTTACATCTTTCACCAAGCTTCACCTCTACATCCTTTTCTCTTAAGCCATGTGACAAGTGCATTGTGTATTGATTGGTGGACGCCTCTCGGCCTAGGCTATATAAATTAATGCTGAGAGTCGGCGTAGGGGAGATAAGCACTAAACTCGCAGGTGAGTGCACCCTATATTCTCTACCTCAAATAAACAGCGAAGCTACAATAAGTAACTCTTTCATCCCATATCCCCATCTTTTAGGAGGCAGGATGGGAGAACGACGCACGTACCACGCCGGTATGTTCATGTGTTAGTGTACATTATATATATATATATATATATATATATATATATATATATATATATATATATATATATATATATATATATATATATATATATATATATATATATATATATATATATATATATATATATATATAGCTTTGACCGAAAGAACATGGAGTTGACTATAAAGGTGTGCGATGAGTTGAGATGAAATGATGTGCGATGCTCATGACAGTGACAATCTCTCATCTTACGAACTGAAACAAGAATCTAACACTCATTCGTTTGGTCATCAGCCTCCACTTTATTCACTTGCCTGACATCTTCATAATGCGTCAGTTTTGTGTGCGATGCGCTGGAGAACGTGTTGCTTACAAGAATGCAACTAATTATAGTATACTTTCTAAAATATTACACCTAAATTATTTCAGCATTGTCTCAGCGAGTCATATTATTGTGCTGCATTAGGTTAAAAAAATAGTGATATACAGAATTATAATGCTAATAATTCATCATACTAATTCTCTCTCTCTCTCTCTCTCTCTCTCTCTCTCTCTCTCTCTCTCTCTCTCTCTCTCTCTCTCTCTCTCTCTCTCTCTCATGCAGGCTTGCACGCTGGCTGGAATGCTCCCACCAGGCGGCTGGCAGTCCTGGAATAGCTCCGCGCCAAAAACCTTCGAGCTGGACGTTTTTCAGTCGGGAAAAAATATCGAGGGATCAGAAAAGGACGAGGCATCAAGTTTTGTGTGCGTGACATTCTTTCAGCGTCCGTCCAACACTATCACTGTCACTGCCTGTGTTCGTCACGTCACTTACCTCCAGCAGCGCGAGGTGGAGGCGACCGCTTACACTTCCACGAGATTGGGATACAGCAGACAAACTAACCTGCGGCAGGAGGTGATCGCCTCCACTCACTCGTGACTGGCAGACAACAGACAAAAAAACAAACTAGCAGCAGGTGAAACAAATCATGGGGATACAAAGAACGGAACAATTAGGGCTTCGACTTCTCTTAACGACTTCTCTTAAAAAAAAAAAAAGTGTGAACAAACAAGAATGAGAGAAAACCTGAAGTAAGGATTTAATCAAGGCATTCTGAGCGAGTCTGTTTTGCCTCTTGCTTGGTATTTGTGTTTGTTTCTGAAAAGAAGAGGAAAACACACACACACACACACACACACACACACACACATGAACAACAAACAATGAAAGAGGAAATGACACATTGAAAACAGAAGAGCAAAGATTTTCTCCCCACAGTGCAGGGACTTGTACTGAGGACAGGCGGCGGGACAGAGTGAGCGATGTTCAGAGTGCAGTGACGCGTTGACGCAACACTCCGCGTGGCAGTCAGCACTCATACAGACCAACACGTGCGTGGATGCCTGCACACGCGGCGCTCTGAACACCCTGCAGCAGCACACCGGGAAGGCGAGCTTCGGGACACACTCGTGCATTACATAAGAAGACAAAGATACTCGTACAGCTCGCAATGTAATGTAACCACTTCTCCTCCTCCTCCTCCTCCTCCTCTCAATACTTCCTTACTTCCCTTCCTTGTCTTGTGTCTCTATTTGCGTTATCTTCCTCCTCCTCCTCCTCCTCCTCCTCCTCCTCCTCCTCCACCGCCACCGCCGCCGCCGCCGCCACCGCTGCCGTCGCTGCCAACTCTTCCTCCTCCGCTCCATCCATATTTTTCCATTTCGTATCATACAGTTTCTTCTGCTCCTCTTTCTAACCCTCTCCTCCTTTTTTCAGCTTTCACATTTCCCTGTCACTCAAGGCTTTACCACCACCATCACCACCACCAGTGCCAAGCCCACCCTGCACAGTATTTCCTCCTTTACATTCTGACGTGATGGGAACAGAGGGAAGCAAATGGCAATAATGGCCTGGCCTTTGACCGAGAAAATGTATGTATAGGAGCACTCTCTCTCTCTCTCTCTCTCTCTCTCTCTCTCTCTCTCTCTCTCTCTCTCTCTCTCTCAAGGAAAGCAGTATAAATAAGGACGGGGACTTGCGGAAACCTTTCTCCGCTCGCTTATTCAGCAAACACTAAGCCTTCCCGCACTCCTCTTCCTCTTGCTCTTTCTCCCCCTCCTCCTCTACTTCGTCTTTTTCCTCCTTTTCTTCTATATTTTTTTCCACCATCACCACACTACCACCACCTCCTCCTCCATTTCTCCTTTTTTTCCTTTTATACCACCTCCTCCTCCTCCTCTTCCTCCTCCTCCAGTCCTCAGTTTTCTCTTCACTTCCTGCTTTCCTTCTTTTTTTTTTTATGTAGGAAGGACACTGGCCAAGGGCAACAAAAATCTAATAAAAAAAAAAAGTAAGTAAGGATAGGACAAGAAGTTTGGTTTAGAAGATCATTGATGAATAATAAGAAGAGAGTGGGTGACAAGACAGAACCATGAGGAACGCCACTGTTAATAAATCGGTCTCTCTATCTACACTTTTGAGTTGAGTACCATTCATTGTACAGTTATCTTTCTCGTTTCCATATCCAATGTGAAGTACTTTACACTTGCCTGCATCAAAGCCCATTTGCCAAGTTTGTCCCCATTTTATCAGTAGCTCTCAATTGCATGCATTTTTTTTTTTATCTGTTTGTTAGAGACTAGAGTATTTGCAATTTCGATGTCATTGGTAAACTTTGAGACCCTCATCTATCTCTCTCTCTCTCTCTCTCTCTCTCTCTCTCTTTCTGTATATATATATATACTCGTATATATATATATATATATATATATATATATATATATATATATATATATATATATATATATATATATATATATATATATATATATATATATACTTAGATGCTTCTTCGTTTATGACGAATTTTTGCGGTTGTTCAGCCAATTTTTTGTCCATCTCAGCACACCGCCTCGTATTCCATGAGATATTAATTTATTCAATAGGCGTTTGTGGGGGACCTTGTCGAAGGCCTTTTCAAAATCAAGACAAGTTAAATTATATTCACCGATTTACTTTTTGTCATATAACTTAAAAATATCGTATAAAATGTGTAAGAGGTTGGTTAAATAAGTGCATTTCTTATGGATGCGTGCCAGCTCAAGTCAACCTCAGTGAGTAAAGCCAACGAGCAGCAGTACGAAGGCGGATTAAAAAGAAAACCAAATACAGAAGTACAACAGGAAGAGTGCAAACAAATGATCTTCCTCACACACACACACACACACACACACACACACACACACACACACACACACACACACACACACACACACACACGTAGAAGAAGGTGATGCTGCTGCTGCTGCTACTGATGGTGATGATGATGGTCTCATAATGTTTAATGTTTCCCTGTGTCATCGTAAACTTCTTGTTCCCTATCTGTTTCCATCCTTTCTTTCTTTTATACTTTCTCTCTCTCTCTCTCTCTCTCTCTCTCTCTCTCTCTCTCTCTCTCTCTCTCTCTCTCTCTCTCTCTCTCTCTCTCTCTCTCTCTCTCTCTCTCTCTCTCTCTCTCTCTCTCTCGTCAAATAATACTTCAGATTTGAGTTTGCTTGAGAAAAATATTAACACCACCACCACCAACACCACCACCACCACCACCAACAACAACAACAAAAACAACGCAGCAAATATATTCACAGCAAACACAGTTTCTCGCCAGCTGCTTTCCTTCAAAACTCTGCAAACAAACACACGAATAAACACACATCAGTAGAACAAAAAGAAAACAGGGGGTCATTTCGGTCCTCATCGGATTCGAATAACCTGAAGTCCGGACCAGAGAAGGAGGAGGAGGAGGAGGAAAACTACATACTGTAAGGCACAGTGGAAGTGGAAGAAGGTAAGAATGCTAAGGAGAAAGCAACGAAGCAGGAAGGAAAGAAAGGAAGAAAAGGACCAGAGGGAAAAGATAACAGGTGTCAATAGAGAAAGAAAGGGAGAAAAGAAGGAAGGGAGAAAGGAATAAGAGGGAGGGAAGTATAGGTACTGAGGAGGAGAGGATGAGAAGTCGTAGAAAGCAAGAGAGAGAGAGAGAGAGAGAATCACGAAAATAAAAAAAAATACGAGAAGAGAAGCGAGGCGGAGAAAATAAACTGCAGTAAACGCACCGGCAATAGAAAACGTAGCACAGAAGCACCAGCACAGACACAGATAGTGAAAGGGAAAGGAGAAGGAATACAGAATAATATAGAAACACGTCCCTAAAATTTGTGAGGACGAAGCGAAAAGAAAATGAATAATGCTGAATGCTGGAAAAGAGTAATAATAACTACATGCATTCTCAATAAGTTTCGTAACTACTGAAAATTTTTATTTTCCCTTCTGCTGTTGAAAGAGAGACTGAATTCTATAAATAAATAAATATAACTATTTTAAAGAGTCATCAAGTATTTACTCTTCATTTTCATTCACCAATCTGCACACGCGTGTCAATTTGCGTGCGTGAGTGTACGAAGGCATGTGTGAGTCAACAGGCGTGGCAGTTTGTGGCGGCGATCCCTGCACGACCCAGGCCACAAGACTTAAAAATTTTACACTCGCGCCTCTCCCTCCCAGCGCACTCTGATCTTTGAGACGACGCCTGAATTGTGATAGCAAAGCAACACTGGCTTCACGTCATAGCACACTCGCGCCTTTCCCTCCCAACACACTCTCATCAGAGGCGACACTTGGTATCTGGCCACACATTCGCTTCTTTGAATTTATGTCAGAAGTTTCCAGAAAAAAAAAAAAAGGTTTTCTTGTGTAGACAGATTTTTTTTTATCTTTTCTTTCTCGTGCATCTTTCCGCGTCTTATTTATTTATTTCTTATTCAACAGGTTACATTTCTTTAAAACACACACACACACACACACACACACACACACACACACACACACACAAGCGTCGTCTACCAGTATCAATGTATTCCTGTTCATAACTCCATCCCCGCACACTTGCCGCGCCAAGGCCTCATCAAATATTCATGTCTCTTCTTTTTTCCTCCCTTTC
Source organism: Scylla paramamosain (assembly GCF_035594125.1). Taxonomy (NCBI): domain Eukaryota; kingdom Metazoa; phylum Arthropoda; class Malacostraca; order Decapoda; family Portunidae; genus Scylla; species Scylla paramamosain. The sequence goes on from NC_087156.1 coordinate 2,706,380, forward strand.
TTCCTACATACATATTTGGCTGTTCTTCCTCTATTCGTTCCTCCTCTGCCCGCTCCTTGCCTCCCTCCCTCACCAGCACAACCAACACAGTGCGTCTGTTGCCTCACTCTCCTCCTCCTCCTCCTCCTCCTCCTCCTCCTTCCTGCTCTATTGCTTTACTTCTTACTTCCTTATGTGTGATTTTTTACATTATACTTCATCTACAAAAGTTCCCTTATATATTAATTCTTTTATTATGTGACATTTCTTCTAGCATCTCTAAATGTGTTTATATTTTGTTATACGTTACAATTTGAAACTCAACTGTTCACTTAGGCATTTTCTTCTTTGACACATCTTACTGTTATGAGATTAACGGGGTGAAAGGAAATTAAAGAACCTGGATAATTGCTGGTCCTCAAGAAGACATCCTAAAAGAAGGATCCCAAGGCATCCTAAGACTCCAATCTCAGGAATTCACGTCGTGGGAAAGAAATAAAGGGAGAAGAAAGTAAGACGGACGCCCAGAGGTTGCCGGTGAGAGAGAGGAAGGAGGGAAGGTGCTGTTTCACTATTGCATTAAGAAAGGCGGAGGTCTTCACCAGCCAGCGTCTCTCACTTCATCACTAGGTGGTGCAAGTAATCACTGACAGTCTCATAACACCCAATAAGTCTGCATCCGTTTATCCTTCCTTTGTGTTGCCGCCGCCTCCTCCTCGTCCTCCTCCTCCTCCTCCTCTTCTTCCTTCTCCTCTTTCAGTTTCCTCATCTATCTTCTTCAGTTTACGAAACATTCCTGTATATTATCTTCATTTTTTATAATAAGTCTCTCTCTCTCTCTCTCTCTCTCTCTCTCTCTCTCTCTCTCTCTCTCTCTCTCTCTCTCTCTCTCTCTCTCTCTCTCTCTCTCTCTCTCTCTCTTTGTATGTATAATAAAAACATACATGGCATTTTGTGAGCCACATCAACAACGTCGATCTTGATTAACTTCTAAAATGATCATTCTAGAAAAGTACAAAGTCTATACTTCACACTAATGGAAATATCCGGTATGGAAAAACAAGCGTCCACGCTGAAGACGTGAAGCGCTGCCCGTGCAAAGAAAATGACATAACAGTTTTTTTTTCTGAGACATAAATCACTGCACCAAAATAGTAACCGTTGTTCTTCTATTGTTGTTGCGACGAAAAGAATCACCTGCAGCTCAGCAAGGCATCAATTCATTTCCTTCGCTGGAGGAAGGTCTAACTTGCAGCGTGGACGCCTGTTTCTTATTGAGAGGATGGGAGAAGTTGAGGGACCCACGTGAGTAGTAGAAAAAGAAGGAAAATATCAAACCAGCAAGAGTACGTTACCGAGAACCAGGAAGGCGAGGCTGAATGGCGCGTCTCTCACGTCCAGGATCCAGTTCACACCCATGCGATGCCCTGGAAGAGATGCAACACTTCATTACAAACAACACCCCACTGTTGAAAAGAAAAAAAGCACTAGGCGAAGTTAATCAACATTTTCCTGTTAGAACTTTAAGAAACAACAGGAATCCCAGAAATTTACATTATCTCCAGTAAAATTATTCACAAACAGGGTACTAGGAGACAACAGGCAACCGACAACAAATATTTCACCTTCTCGTCACGCTGCTCACCCAACACTGCAATCACAGCCCGGCCATCACTGGATTCAGGTTCTGTTGCTGGACACACACGCACACTGAGCTGTTCATAAATCTGGCAAATCACACACAAATGCTTCCCCTGAGCCGCACGTCCCCAATCTCTGCAATGATTTCTCGTCACAATCGCTGGGCTGATCAGAGGCCTGGCGGGTTGACGTTCTATATCAACACCTTCGTGCTCCGCTTTCAAATCCCTGATAGCATGATGTCTTTTGGTGATGATGATGATGATATGGACAATGATGATAATAATGACGAGGATGATGATTCATTAAGCAGGTAGTGTTGGTGAGTAGGGATAGGGAGAGAAATGGTAAGCAGGGGATTGTGAAGGGAGAAAGAAGTGGAGCAGAGAGTAAGGGTGGAGGTTACGGGGGTGAGGAAGGGATGGGGGTCTGGAGTGAGACAGTGATGGGGAGGAGAGGAAGGAAGGAGAGATGGACGAATTACTGGGGGTGTGGTGGAAAGGGGGAGGGATGCAGGACGTGGCGGCGACACTCTCCCTGATTAGTTCATTAGCGCACCTGGCCCAGTCCCTCCCCGCCCCGTCCAGCCCCTCAACACCTGGCGTCGTTATCATCACTGTTTCCTTCCCCTGTAATTACTCTGACCACTGCAACACTGCAACACTCGCGCCTCACTCTGATCGCCTCCACCATCAAGATACACACACACACACACACACACACACACACACAATTATAAGAGCCTAGTAATTGGGTGTTGTAACTCACCAGATAGGCTTGACTTTCATCCCAAAATTACAGGGCAAGTGTCGCCATGTTTTCCTGTCTTAATTCAAGTGTAAGTTGAAGGGAAATATGTAATTACATAAACAAAAACATGCACATCAAGGAGAGCACTCATGTTGTCCTTATTAAAGCAATGCTGTGTTACTTGTTTGTCTTAATTCAGAGAACGCCGCACCAAACACACGACTCTGTCCACAACAACACGCAGGTGAGGAAGGGCACACACGCGCTGTCTTCACCTGGCAGACACTATGCATGCCTGGGAAGGGAAAGCATTTAAGTCGCTTGTAAAAACGCGTGATGCTTGTGCTGAGCGACCGTGAGGGGACCAGAACAGGCTCACAGCGGCGCCCGCAGGAACACCCCATAAGTGAATCAGGAAATTAATGAATTGGTTTTGTCTCTGTGCAGCTTTAGCAGAGCCCCGCCAAGACCAGTGCCACGCATAGAGAAAAATACACAAATTATATCATACATCGCATGACCTCTCCGTCTCGTCATGTATCTGTCCGTCTCCCTGAGTCGTCTCTGAACTCAGACCACAATCTACAAGACCCACAAGCTGTGCGCCCCACACCCGGCAGCACCACGCCAGCCATGGACATGACGCAAAACATTACGCTCGCATTTTACATCCAGCTCACCAAGTTGAGTTTGTAGGGAAAAATTCAGGGTTATGATGTCATTAGGTGTGTGTGTGTGTGTTTCGGGAAATATGATGATGATTGCCACTCAGTCAACAACGTTCCACATCTTCAAAATGAGCCAACGAAGCGCAGCACACGCCGCCACTGTTTCTACCTTGACACACACTGTGACGCCCACACCCGAGGCAGGAACTAATCATTAGAATAAAAAGCCAGGCGTTGAGGAATAAGAGGCCTCGAGACGTCGCTCTTATTTAGGAAGATTATAAGAGACAGCAAAATAGACAGAACGGTTGTGTGTCCCCTCATCCGTTAATACTCAACTAGAAGCTGTTTCCTTCAGTCTCCCCCACCCAGAGCTCCATCACGCAGGATGAGCGCTGTGGTGAACTACGCTACAGAAAGCGGCTTTAGGATTGCCTCTCACTCGGCATGTTGAGGAGGGCACGAAACAAGCAAAGAGAGGGGAGGGCTGGGCAGACATAAAAGAACATGTGTGTGTGTGTGTGTGTGTGTGTGTGTGTGTGTGTGTGTGTGTGTGTGTGTCGCGCTGATCTCTCTCTCTCACACACACACACACACACACACACACACACACACACACACTCCTCTCTCTCTCTTGAAATAGCTCACATTTCATTCACCAGTACAAGATGTTTTTCTCTTTTCTCATAACTTAATAATTAACTTGACTTGTGTTCTTATTGACGCGCGGAGAGCAACGACGGTGGCAACAAATGGAGTAGTAATGAGAACAGTAAGTAAGTAAGTAAGTAAGTAAGTAAAGGTTTATTGCCCATTTGCATAAATACATTTGAGAAAGACATGTTTACAAAAGAAGAAAGATGGCAGAGACTGTCAAGCCGAAGCTTCCCGACAGTCACATATATGTACATAATTATGAATATTGTTTACACCAACACCAATTGGCAATATTTTAGGTAAACTATCTAAAGAATTATTTGAGTAACTAGACTAGTAATAACAGCAATAATAATTACAAGATTAAAGCTAAGGAAATTACAATAAATATACTGCAAATGCAAATATTGATAATAATAATAATAATAATAATAATAATAATAATAATAATAATAATAATAATAATAATAATAATAAAATAATAGTAATAATAGTAATAATAATAATAATAATAATAATAATAATAATAATAATAATAATAATAATAGTAATAATAATAATAATAATAATAATGATAATAATAATAATAATAATAATAGTAATAATAATAATAACAATAACAATAACAATAATAATAATCATAATAATAATAATAATAATAATAATAATAATAATAATAATAATTATAATAATAATAATAATAATAATAATAATAATAATAATAATAATAATAGTAATAATAAAATTAAAAGGAAATTAGACGAAACATATCATGAAGGGAAATAAACACTACATATTGCAATACCACATTAGAAAATACATCTAGGAGGAGGAGGAGGAGGAGGAGGAGGAGGAGGAGGAGGAGTTGATGGAAAAGGAGGAAGTTGAAGAGGAATAGCAAAATTTATAGTAGTAGTAGTAGTAATAGTATCAGTAGTGGTTGTTCTTGTTGCTGTTGTTGCTGCTGCTGCTGTCGCTGTAGTATCAGTAGTAGCAGTAGTAGTAGTAGTAGTAATAGTAGTAGTAGTAGTAGTAGTAGTAGTAGTAGTAGTAGTGGTTGTTCTTGATGCTGTTGTTGCTACTGCTGTTGTTGTTGCTGTTCTTGTTATTGTGGTGGTGTTACGCTTCTGCTCCACAAATTTGAGATACGACAAATGTACTAATCCACAGCAAGTCAAGTTCAGAGAGTTCTCTCTCTCTCTCTCTCTCTCTCTCTCTCTCTCTCTCTCTCTCTCTCTCTCTCTCTCTCTCTCTCTCTCTCTCTCTCTCTCTCTCTCTCCTCCCTCACCGCACATTCCACATTTTTTTTTCTCATCCACAATACATTCACAGCTTCTTTTTCCTCCCATCCCTTCTCTCACTGCCTCTCTTCATCCCTTCCATCTCCTCCTCTTGCTACTCATCTCTCTCTCTCTCTCTCTCTCTCTCTCTCTCTCTCTCTCTCTCTCTCTCTCTCTCTCTCTCTGATCTATTCCATCCTTCTTTTTCCCCACATTCCCTCCACTCTGCCGCCATCCTCTTTGTCCCTCATAGCCTCTTACAAGCCAATTTTTTCTCCCTTCCCATTCCCTCTCCCTGACCTAATCTATCCCTTTCTGTCTTTCCCCTTACTGTTCTCCCTCTCCCTTTCTGTCCCTCCCTTCTTTCCACTCCCTCTCCCTCCACCACGCCGCCCAGGACTCCAGGTAGGTTAAGGTTTCCACTCGTAGGATTGTGAAGGATAACAAGGTCCCGAGAGACGCCGCCTGAACCGCCACCTTCGGCGACTGTGGCAGGAGGGAGGGAGGGAGAGGAGGGGAGAGACAGAGGAAGGCAAGCAAGAAGAGAAAGACTGAAAAAGGAAAGAAAAAACGGAGGAGAGAGTGAGGGAGGGAGGGAGGGAGGGAGGGAGGGAGAGGCAGAGAAGTGAGGGACAGAGGGATGGAGGAAAAGAGGAGGAGAGGCAAGGAAGAAAGGTAAGCAGAAAGGGAGAGAAATGCAAAGTGAGGGACTGAGATACTGAAATATAAAAAGAAGGAAAGGAAGAATAGAGGAAGGAAAGGAAAAGAAGGAAAGAGTGTGGGCTAAACGGAGTGGAAGGAAGGAGAAGAAAGGAATGGAGGGAAGGAAGAAATAGAGGTAACAGAAGTGAGGAAAGAAAACAGAGAGATACTAAATTGCCTGGAGGGAGAGAGAAAGGAGAGGGGAAGCAGGGATGGTGGGAGGAAGGAAGTGAGAAGGGAGAGAACGAAGGAGGGTGAAGAGAAGGGGAGAGGAAGGGATTGGAAGAGAGGGGAAAAGCATATTGGAAGAAAAGAAGGAAGGCTGGAAGGAAGAAACTGGAGAGGGAAGATGATAGGAAAGAAGAAAGAATGAAAAGATGAAGGCTAAAAAAAAGAAGGAAGAATGAAAGAACACAAAGAAAGTGAGTAAGGAAGAAAGGAAGGATGGGAGTGGAGACAAGAGGAGAGGGAGAAAGGAAAGGAAGGAAGGAGGGAAGGAAGGAAGGAGGGAAGGAAGGAAGGAAGGAAGAGGGAAGGAAACAGGAAGGGAAGATGGCAGAGGTACGTGATTGCTTACTATTAAGAGTATAAATGAAGGAAGACAGCGGTTGACATGTGAAAAAATAGAAAGGTACAATACATTCTCTCTAGATAGATAGATAGATAGATAGATAGATAGATAGGAACAGGAGGAGCTGATGCCGAAAACCTGTTGATCAGTGACGCAGGTGTTTGATGAAATGAGACCAGGACCGATCAGGAGTAAGAGGATGCCGAAGAAGAACTAATAGGAGGAAGAGGATGAAGAGCCTGATGAATAATAAGATTAGAGAGAGAGAGAGAGAGAGAGAGAGAGAGAGAGAGAGAGAGAGAGAGAGAGAGAGAGAGAGAGAGAGAGAGAGAGAGAGAGAGAGAGAGAGAGAGAGAGAGAGAGAGAGAGAGAGAGAGAGAGAGAGAGAGAGAGAGAGAGAGAGAGAGAGAGAGAGAGAGAGAGAGAGAGAGAGAGACACTGCAAACGTCAGTAAAAGAGACAGAACAAACACCTTAGCGTTGCAGAGAATGAAAAGCTTGACACATATTTATAAAGCTTGAAAAATGAAACAAAATATCACGAAAAACACAAAAAGAAGACTATGTAAAAAAAGAAAAAAAGTGGCAACAATGTAATATAGGAGAAAGTGGCGGGTGGTGAGTGTGGCGAGCGCCTCTCCACGCCACCTGTCCTCACCCTGTCCAGGAATAACAGGCAGGCTACATGTTTCGCTCCCTTTCTTACACGCGTGGACAAAACTCTGGTCACGGGCCACGAAAGAAAGTAACGGCAAGAAAAGATCCTCAGGCGTCACTCTCCAGATTGAAAATAAGTGGGAGTTCCAAATATGGTGACCAATTCATCTCCCGTGATCTGCTGCGTGATGGAGGAATAAGTAAGGGCAGAGTGGCGCGGTGTCCAGGTAGAGAGGGTGAAGAAATGAACGGACACGCACTCCCAGGGGAATCACAAAACGTGTATATTGAAAGTCATTATCATCATCACCACCACCACCACCACCACCATCATCATCATCATCATCATCATCATCATCATCGGCCTCTCATTCCCTTGTTGGACACAACCTCCTCCACTTACACTGCTTCTTGTCTGTTCCATGCCATCCCGCAAACTCCTTATCTCAACTTTTCTTACATTCATCAATCTATCCTGCCTTCTTTCACCATTCTTTGCTAAAATGATCATGGAAATGCACAATAATTACTCCCAGTCAGGATGTCTAGGCAGAGATACAGGACAATATCACCCAAACCATTTACATAGGCATGGAATATTAGGAGATACGTGGCCAATCTGGGGATAAATTCCTTACTACCAAATTTCTTCACCAGTGTGTTCATAAAGGTGTCAAATAACATATATAAGAAGAATGAAAGTCAACTCCCGAAGGAAAAACCCGTGACAGCTGCTAAAAGTTGGAGTAACTGGAGCATCGTAGGCGAAAATCCCAAAATATTTATCTCTGCTGTAAGTAGCTTGTGACGAGTCAAACTAGGATTTTTTTTTTTTTCAAGCTTCTGAATTAATTGTGACTATTTGTTTTAAACCTAATCCACTCCTTGGTGGATTAAAAGTTTGTCGTCACACGGACTGGCACCAAAAATTAAAGAAATGCGCAATGAAAGCATTCCAGCAAACAAAAACCATGTCACGAAATATAAAGACAAAGGCAAATGAAACACAGAGCAACAACACGCACTCGCCGGGACAAAGGAGTGCCAAACACAACACCACAAAACTTCCCAAAGCACCACCGCAGCTTATAGAGTCTATGTTGTAAGGCCCTCGCCACACTCCCTCACACACGACATCTTGCGGTTCCCCACTAAGCCACAGCAGACACGCTTAATCCCAACAACACCCGGCTTAGTTTAGAGGAAGGAGGAGGAGGAGGAGGAGGAGGAAGAAACGTTCAAAAAAGAGAAAGAGAATGAAGGAGTGAATGACAAAGAACGAAAGAAAGAAGGTAGGGAGCGAGGAAGACAAGGGAGCTTCCTATTAAATATGGAAATAACTATTGTACGTTACGTAAATAATTATGAAGAGAGAGAGAGAGAGAGAGAGAGAGAGAGAGAGAGAGAGAGAGAGAGAGAGAGAGAGAGAGAGAGAGAGAGAGAGAGAGAGAGAGAGAGAGAGAGAGAGAGAGAGTTCAAATTCAAACAAGTTTATTTCCACTAAAGAGTGGTTTTTCTTTTACTTCTTTTATTTTACTTTTGTTCTTTTACTTACAATATAGTTCGATAAAGTAAAAAATAAAGCAAATTGAAATAAAAAAGTAAAAATCTATATACAATGACAGGCAGTACAATAGTTACACTTTTGGTGTACAACGCAAGTCAAACTAAAATAAGATAAAACAAATCTAAATAAAATAAAATAAAACAAGCACGGCATAACTGAGGAGTAGAGAGAGGAAGAAAGAGGTGTTAGACAGAGAGAGAGAGGCAGAGGGGAGTTGGATGAACACACACACACACACACACACACACACACACACACACACACACACACACACACACACACACACACACACACACACACACACACACACACACACACACACACACACGTGACACAAAAGAATCATATCACTCATCAAGAAAACATATCCGTTCTACTGAAAGTTCTCCCTTCCCTTCATTCTACTGAAAGTTCTCCCTTCCCTTCATTAAGATCAAAAAGGGTGGTGTGAAGGAAGAGGAGGAGGATGAGGAGGAGGAGGAGGAGGAGGCACCAATCCCACAAGGAGGGACAATTCTTCGTGGATCTAGGTCATCAGTGTAAGATCTGCTCCTGAGACCTTTCCCTGAGCCTTCAGTCCTGCCCCGCCCCTTCTTCCTGATCCCTTCCTTCAACTCCCATTGATCCTCACACATTAGTTACGGAACAGGTGCTGGGGGGCATCGTCTACACGCGCTGCTGCCTTCACCTCGCCTCTTCTCATTCCAACCATATCAAACACATAACATATTGGTGCAACATCACTCAAGTTGTGTCAAAACGGCGATGTTCCCTTTCCCATTGCCACTGTTTACTTGTCACCAAGACCCACCTGAGGCAGCTTACCCCGCCACACTGCCGCCGGTACACTCCCATCTTCCTCTCACATCTCACAAAGTCTACCACACTCTCCTACACTTCCTCTCTCACCTCCACTTGCCCTCTCCGAGTACACCCCTCATCTACGTACACCTTCCCTATGTTCTCCCTTCCTACTCCTGTACAATCCCCCTTCCCCTTCTCTTAGTCACCTGCAATTTAATTCCCTCTCCTCTCCTCCCCAGCGCCGCCCACCCCACGCCGGGCCAAGTAATAAACTCAAGGTAAAAAAAAAAAAAAACTTGGCAACCCGCGGCTTTAAAACACTTTGCTCTCACAAGTCTCCAGCCTGGCGTTATTGCAACTTTGCTGAATGCCTGCCTGCCTGCCCCATCCCCCTTCCTTTCTCTCTCTCTCTCTCTCTCTCTCTCTCTCTCTCTCTCTCTCTCTCTCTCTCTCTCTCTCTCTCTCTCTCTCTCTCTCTCTCTCTCTCTCTCTCTCTCTCTCACACAACAGCAAACGAGAGCTGCCGCGCCACATCTACTCACTGCACACTCATGTTGCTGTTTACACGTGTGGCGTGACTGTGCATTAAAAGAAAAAAATCATTACTAACAGCGCTGGTGTAGATAGTGTAATAACAGCAGGAACAGCAGTGAAGATGGTGGTGGCAGTGACAGCTGTGCACTATTAATTAACAAATCGTGCAAAAGCTGGTCCATAAATAAATATAAATGTGGTGACCCTACACCACATTACATACTGTATTACGACAGAAGAAAAAATAAAAGAAGAAAAGATAGAATAAATACGAAGAAAGAAGAAATGAAGAAAATTGAATAAGTAAGAAGAAAGAAGAAAAGAAATAAAGAAGGTAGAATAAGTAAGGAGAAAGAAGAAAAGGAAATACAATAAGTAAGAATAAAAGAAGAAAATTGAATAAGTAAGAAGAAAGAAGAAAAGAAATAAAGAAGGTAGAATAAGTAAGGAGAAAGAAGAAAAGGAAATACAATAAGTAAGAATAAAAGAAGAAACATGACAGAATAACGAAGAAGAAAGAAGCGGAGATAGAATAAGAAAGAAGAAATGGAGTCGACGGATGAAATAGGAGAAAACAAGCCAATCATCGCACCGAAAGGAAAATTCATACCTGAGCCCTGGAGGAGAAATCGGATAAACAAACACAGACACAAAACACGCAGGACAAAACGACAGGAAGGCGGCCATAACACTACATAGGTGAAGGCAGTCTGGGACAAAACGACAGGAAGGCGGCCATAACACTACATAGGTGAAGGCAGTCTGGGACAAAACGACAGGAAGGCGGCCATAACACTACATAGGTGAAGGCAGTCTGGGACAAAACGACAGGAAGGCGGCCATAACACTACATAGGTGAAGGCAGTCTGGGACAAAACGACAGGAAGGCGGCCATAACACTACATAGGTGAAGGCAGTCTGGGGCAACAGGGAATTAACGGCAATTATATTGAGGTCAAGGCGGAGAAGACAATCCGTGCGGGAAAGTCGGCCAGGAAGCGAGCGAGGCACCAGAAAAAAAAGGTTACCCTACAGAAAAATACCAGCGCTCACTTAAGCCCCGGCTCAAAATTGCCCCAATATCCTGACTGTGGGCAGATCATATGCGTAAATGAGGAAAGTGAAGGGTAAATATGTTAAATGTTATGAAAAATAAGGATAATTTTCTGAGGGAAAAAAAAAGGCGGTCATAATTTGTGACAGAGAGAGAATTAAGTAGCAGACACAGAGGCAAAGGTTTCGGAGATCCTGACCAGAGAGGGGTCGAGATGGACGGAATAACTTAAGGTAAGTGAAACCTGAAAGTGTTATACAGTCTAGAAATTATGCATCTTATAAGAGGAGCAGTAGGATATTTTATACGTTGGTTAATGTTTGGTATAACAGGTTTGTATGGTATATGAAGGTTATCTTAATTACAGAATATTTATGGTTACTGATGTCATGCAGATGTCATTTTTTATTTTTTTTAACTTGGCATTAATTGCACGATTGGATATTAGCTGTTTTTGAATTTGATATCGTCTGTGTCCTTGCAAGATGAATGGGTTAATTAATTAATATGTTGAAGAGATATAAAGTGACACCAAATAACTTTGAACGAACTAAAGATAAATGCGAGTAAAAATTTTCATTGTGACTTGTAAGAAATGCGAATAGTATGAATTCATATAAATCTGAAAATATGAGTGAATTTCCAGTAGCCTATATATACCAAATCCATGCAACATTTCGGTCACGACATAAATTCTGCGCCTCTCTTGACAATGGCGTGTGGGTGTGTGTGTTATTGCCATGCCGCGCTTCTCTACCCGGGCTGCCTTACTAAACCCTTCCTAAACATAATTAATATATTTATTTTTTTTTTTTTACTGAAATTACACCTACAAGACTACAAAAATAAGTATGGAAGTGTTGTAGGTCCAAACAATAGGAAATAAAAAAATATTCTAATAATACTTACAAATCCTTCAAGACAGTAGCCATGGCATGTTTTTAATTGTTTGTCTAAACTCGCCAATCGTCTCTCTCTCTCTCTCTCTCTCTCTCTCTCTCTCTCTCTCTCTCTCTCTCTCTCTCTCTCTCTCTCTCTCTCTCTCTCAATGTTCACACGCCTGCACAAGATCGAACAAAACATTTCACTGAATCATTCTCTCCACTACCTGTCTGTCCATCACGCTCACTCACAAAGTGCTTCCTACGCCAGGCTGCTGCACTGAATGAATTTGAGAATTGCATTATATAAATTAAATCTTTCTCAAAAAGTATCATCTCACCGTTGTTTCAATGTAATTTTGGTTCGTCTTTTCGAAACAGTGATAGTCATCTAGTATTTAGTAACACACGGCAAAGCTTTCGCATTTGAACTTATGCATTTTCTTCTCTGCAAAATATTTTTATTTCAAGTTTTCCATATACTTCACACACATACAATTTTATTTCACTTACATTTCTGCACTCTTGTAATTTGCATTTATCATAATTTCTCAGGTATACGAGACAGACTAATTTCTTTATAACAATGACATCCACTTCCATGCAAAATCGTTTACTGACTGGGACACTAAAGCAAAATTCGGCCTCGCTCTGCCTCCCAGCACCTCCCTCCCTCCCTCTCTTCTTGCAGTCTGTCCAAGTCACACGTGATACTCGCCCACTCATGCCGTACAGTTTCAGTTCTGCATCTCATCACCTCACGCCCCGGAGCAAGTTACTGCTGCCCTCCTGAAATGTTAGCTTGTTCATGCACCATTCTTCTGTCTCTTTTACAGCTCCGCGCGTCACTGTTCCATCATTCCTCTGTCTGTTCATTTTATCATGGGTTACAGTCCATATCTTAACATCTTTTTTTTTTTTTGTCTAATCTTTTTACACATTATCATGATTCATTTACTTCTGTCCTCTGCCATCTCCTGCTCCCGCCTCCTTTCGCAGTCCCAAAGCTTATTTTGTTCTATTTCCTTACACATCTGACTCAACTTTCCACCAGAACACTCAGCCAACTCACCACTTCTCACCTCAGTCACTCGTGTTCCTCGCGTCCACATCCCACACAGCCTCTCTTTCTCTGTTACTTAACGCGCTTACGGGCAAGTGTATCAACGCACCTTCAGTGCTCACTTTGTCTGACGCTTTCTTCAGCCTAACTCATTGGCTTCCCTTATCCTAAGTACGCCCATACAGCTCTTGATGCTGTTCATACGTACATACATAAAAGTTCAATTTGTCTTTGGTATTAGGCTGCCCGCACACGAGCAACTTTTTATTGCTAGTTGTCACAACAAAAAATTGTCGCAATTAAAAAATTGTCGCAACGAAAAGTTGTCGGCAAGGTACATCCGCACACGAGCCACGCGATGGCGACAACTATTGTTTAGTCTCATCATGGATGCCGTGGAGGTAGCAGTAACCTGTGCACTCCTGCTCAGGAGGAGACGAAAAAAGAAGCCAAGAAATCACTGGGTACACCCCATAGTCAGTCAGCGATTACTACGTGGAGCACATTGTTTGAGGACCTAAAAGGGCACCCTGATAAATTTTTTAATTACTTTAGGATGTCACAGGAAACCTTTGGTCATCTAATCACATTAACTGGGCCCCTTATAGCACACCAGGACACCAACATGAGGAAGTGTGTGGCAGTAGAGGAAAGGCTGGCTGTAACATTAAGGTAAGGATAAATAAGGAAAATGTTGAACCACATGAAAGATATTTTCCTTTCAAATACAATATGTTTCTTACCTTTTTCTTTTTTATCCTCAGGGGAGAGAATATTCCAATCGCTCACCTCACGCCACAACTTCTCTTTTATATTCTTATCGCTGTATTCCTTCAGCTGGAAATCATAAAGAGGTGGTCTCTTCTCTACCTCTGTTATGAGTGTTTCGCAGTCAAATACCTCTTTTATTATAGACATGATAGCTACCACTTCCTCTCACCACTGAAATCTGAAAGACACTGAAGGGGCAAGGCAGCAGCAGGCTGGGTGGTGGCGACAACGGAAAGTTGCTCGTGTGCGGGCTCACATTTAAAATAACGTTTTCTATCGCCGGCCACAGTTGCCAACAATAGTTGTGTTGTCCGAGAAATTGACCCGAGCGCAACTCCCCCTCAATTTTTTGTTGTCGCCTCAGGAAAAGTTGAACATGTGCGGGCTACCATAGCGATGTGTGTGTTCTATATTTGACAATTTTTTGGTTGTGACAACTCACAATAAAAAGTTGCTCGTGTGCGGGCAGCCTTATTTTTACGTTAAATTTTCATCCTCATTATGTTAATTCCTGTGATGATATACATCTCTCACTATTCTAATTCATCATTACCGTACATCATTATAAATGATAATTTTTATTACTGTCATTATCATAAAGAGGATAGTGCTGCTTATTTTCATGTTATTATTATCATTATCATCACTGTTATTATTATTATCACCACCACTACTATCATCAATACTAGCAGCAGCACCAGTACCAACAAGAAGGAGCAGAGGCAGTAGTAGTAGTAGTAGTAGTAGTAGTAGTAGTAGTAGTAGTAGTAGTAGTAGCAGTAGTAGTAGTAGTTGTAGTAGTAGCAGTAGTAGTAGCAGTAGTAGTTGTTGTAGTAGTAGTTGTAGTAGTAGCAGTAGTAGTTGTTGTTGTAGTAGTAGTAGTAGTAGTAGAGAGAGAGAGAGAGAGAGAGAGAGAGAGAGAGAGAGAGAGAGAGAGAGAGAGAGAGAGAGAGAGAGAGACGCCCATGACTTGTTTTAATATGCTGTGTGTCTTTTGGGAAATATTGCTCTCTCTCTCTCTCTCTCTCTCTCTCTCTCTCTCTCTCTCTCTCTCTCTCTCTCTCTCTCTCTCTCTCTCTCTCTCTTTGATGAAAAAGAAAACTTTGAACTAATTTCAGGCAGCCGCCGCCTTTTCAGAAAAGTCGCCCCGCTGCCAAAGTGGTGTTTTCTCCATAAAACTTGAGCCTTACAAAGCGCGGCACAGGAGGAGGCACGAATCACAGGAGGCACGGTAAGGCGGGTGGGAAACATTGACAACATTACATTATGTCTACAAAAGTAATCAGTTTTGTCTTACACTGCAGCCAGTCCTATTGAAGCCAGGCTACACAAGTCAGGCGTCCACTTCGGCAAGGCTTCAAGGCGTCACAAAACTATTCGTGTCTCTAAAGGTCCCTCGCAGCGTGACCTACCTGTTTAATTATGAGACTAAGCGACACTTTCCTGTTACCTGTGCGTGAAAGCAAAGAGCGTTTTGAAGTGTAATAGCTGAGGCTCAAGGAATTAAATGCCGAGGGAATACATTACCTCTATTTGCTTTTTCTTTCTGACCGGTAATGAGAGAGAGAGAGAGAGAGAGAGAGAGAGAGAGAGAGAGAGAGAGAGAGAGAGAGAGAGAGAGAGAGAGAGAGAGAGAGAGAGAGAAATACCAAATAACATAAAAACTTAGGAACATAAGAAAATAAGAGAAACTACAAGGAAACTGTGAAGCCTACGCGTGGCAGTCCTGTATGCTGCCTATTTCCACCTATCATCCCCATCTTTAAGTCTGCCTATTCTTCTTTTAAAGCTCTCTATAATGACTGAGCAGTAACAAACTAATTACTGAGTCCATTCCATTCATCTACGGCAAGTAAAAGAGGTAAAGAAGAAAGAAGAAAGACAAGATGAAGAAGGAAAACTATGCAAGAAGAAAAGAAGCAAGAAAAGAGAACAGAGGAGAAAGAAGGTGAACAAATAACGAAGAATAAAACACAACCTCTCTGCCTGTATATTTCAAGGCTGCGAGTCTCTTCTTGCCTCAGTACAGACAGTATCTTCATTAGTTTCACGCGGGGTAGGTGCGCTGGGGTGAGGAGCGGCGGCGAGGCCAGGTGATGAGATGCATGATGGGCAGGAGGCCGATACCATGAATATAATGCAGGAAGGTGGTGCTACAGGCGGTGCTGGCAGGAAGGAAGGAAGGGAGGGAGGAAGGCTGTGCTGAAATGTAAAGGTGTTGAGGAGATTATTGGAATATTTGTCGATGATACTAGAGGGAAAAATTTAAGAGGCAGGAATGGATGGATGCTGCTGTCAGTTTCTGTGCAGTTGTTGTTGATAGCGTCTTGACGTGTATTCCATGCATATACAATGTTTTCAGTTAGTTACATTTCATTTTCGTTAATTTTAATAGTATACACACTACAAATCACACTGCACGATTATTTTGAAAATAATTTACTTCTCACCTTATTTCAGCGGGAGTCACGAAAACACGAGAGAGAGAGAGAGAGAGAGAGAGAGAGAGAGAGAGAGAGAGAGAGAGAGAGAGAGAGAGAGAGAGAGAGGAGAGAGAGAGGAGAGAGAGAGAGGGAGAGAGGAGAGAGAGAGAGAGAGAGAGAGAGAGAGAGAGAGAGAGAGAGAGAGATACACGCCATCCCCAATATACAGAAGCATGTCAGGACATCTCTGTTCTCGCCTCTTAGGTGTGGTGACGGAGTTCTGTGCAAAGCGAGCACTGACAGCGTCCATCGTATCTTAAATGTAAGTTATCGATTCATCAACACCAAATGCCTAATGAATTGAGTGCAAAAAGATTACAATACTCTTGCTGAGATGTTGATAAACAGGCTCTTACAAATCTGCTTGAGCATAAGAATGAACGAGTCTTCACGCGGCACCCGAGACGAGTTTGAGGTCGGGCGTGCAAATCCTGACCTTAGAGGAGTGCTTATCTCATCGGTCTCTGAAGACACCAACCTGTGTGCTGTTCATGCCAAGCGTGCGACTATCGCGCCGAGGGACATCCAGCTGGCTCGTCGTATTCGCGGTGAGCGTGCCAGACTGTTGCCCTCAAGCCAAGCCGTGGGCGGCAGACACCCACAGCGCCTTGTGGCACACCAGTCTGTCCCTTGACTGCAGTGTTTGAACAGCAGTCTTGTGCTGTGTTTCCCGCTGCACTACTGCTGTGACTGTTGCATGTCAAGAACACATTTTTCAACAAGAAAATGCTCACAGTGCTCCGTATTCGCAAACGTTTCTGCGCGGCGTCTCCATTACTCTCAACAGACTATTAAAAGCTGCTGGGGTTGCCAAAGGTGTTGTCATGTTTGTTGTGATTGTTTAAAAGGAATTATGTAAGTGTGTGTGTGTGTGTGTGTGTGTGTGTGTGTGTGTGTGTGTGTGTGAGAGAGAGAGAGAGAGAGAGAGAGAGAGAGAGAGAGAGAGAGAGAGAGAGAGAGAGAGAGAGAGAGAGAGAGAGAGAGAGAGAGAGAGAGAGAGAGCGATATTATTATTATTATTATTATCATTATTATTATTATTATTATTATTATTATTATTATCATTATCATTATTATTATTTGTTTATTATCATTACTATCATTATTATCATTTTTTTTACTATCATCATCATCTACGATTACTCCGAAGAAGAACAAGAACAACAAGGAGAAAAACAACAACAACAACAACAACAACAACAACAACGACAAAGACAACAATAATAACAACAATAATAATACCACGTTCGAGGGGAAGGTAGGGCGGGTAGGCTGGTGGACGGGTGTAGCAGGGCGTAAGGTAGGCGAGGCGGGCTGGTCGGTGGATGAGTGTGACGGGGCGTGGGGAACGTGGGGAGGGTTGGTGGGCAGATGGGTGTGGAGGTGCGTGGGGCAGATGGGGCGGATGAGTTGATAGGTGGGTGTGACGGGGCTTGAGGGAGGTGGGACGGATGGATTGGTGGATGGGTGGATGTGGCGGGGCGTGGGGCAGATGGGGCGGGAGTGTTGGTGAGTGGATAGCTGTGGCGGGACGTGGAGTAGGTGGGAGGGGCGGAAAGGCGGGGTACCACTGTGCCTCTCAGTTCACACAATATATCTTTATGATGTGCTGGTTAGTGGTCCCGGCTATGTTGAACGCTGCGCTAAATGTTGGAAATCGAAAGCCGTCTCGAGTCCTTTAAAGCAAGAAGCTTCATCCCTGTCATGTGCCAAACTCTGTAATGAATGAGGTATTTAAATTCCTCCTAAGGTAACAAGGGATGAAACCAGTATGTTCAGTTTATCTGTCTGACGAGGCCCAATAAACTTCTGACAAATATGACAAAAAAAAAAATACAATAATTTACTTGAAAATAAACACAGAAAGGCAAACAACACAAGTAGATAATAACTGTAATAGAATGTTAATGTAATATTGTGTATGTGTGGTGTGGTGAAGAATGTATGGATGAATAATGAAGAAAGAAAAGATATGAAAAAGTTGGTCTTTGAAGGAGCAGAGAGTGGAAAGAGTGTGTGAGACAAAATGGGATTTGAGAGAAAATGTGTATATGTGCGTGTAAGCGTGTGTAGTCTAATGTACATTCTACAATATAAGCACTTCCAGGCATCGTATAAACAGAAATCGTGTAAAAAAATAATAACAACAATAATGGAAAAAAAAAAGTGTGTTAGGAGATTTGATCTGTTAAATTCCAATATTTTGTCCTTAGATCTATTTGCATAATATGGTAAGTGAATATTACTAATCTCTACAATCTATCTTCGTTTACTAATCCTATCTTTGGATATAAAAGGTAAAACAACAGAACTGCAGGAAAAAAAAATCCGGAAAAAAACATAGCTATGTCCGTACAGCGCGAATGAGCGGTTGGTCTGCATCATGCTAAAGTGAAAACTGCGTACATTCAAATTAGTTTAATAAATCATTAATTGCATTAAAATGATTTCGTGAAAAGTAAAACACGTACAGACCGAGAGTCACCTGTACTATGATTTGTGTTGTTTCCCCTTTTACGTGGCAGGCGATTCACTGTTTTTTATATTTATTTATATTTCAGGATTGTTCAGAAGAATTCCATGGCTCTTATTTTTTTTTCTTTTTTTTTTTTTTCCTCATCATGAATTTTTTTTTTTTTTTCTTGAGAACCCCAAAGATGATTGATCGTGTTCTCATGAATGCTTTCCCACTGACGATGCATAATTTTTGTTGAACTATCACACATAAAACCACCATGAAAGAGCCAAACAACTTCAACTACGGATGTAAAAGCAGTCGAGATTACAGGCGTAGAAACGTTTGAGAAAATAGCCTCGTATCAAGAACTTATCTCTCTGGGACAGGATACGTTGAACAATAACAAGACAGTGGAAATTCCAAACAGATATGTGTGTGTGTGTGTATGTGTGTGTGTGTGTGTGTGTGTGTGTGATAGAGACATCCGCTTCTCCACACACGCCATTCTGCATCATATATGCTAAGAATAAACTGCTTGCTACAGCTGAAAACACTTGATGTATTGTACTATTCTTAATTTTTTGAGGTTACTAGCTTTATTCATATTATCCTCAGTGTCTTCGTGCTATATGTGATGTGTACTGTATGCATCCAAAGAAAATAAAATTAATTATCATCATCATAATCATCATCATCATCATCATCATCATCATCCACACATCAAAATGTATACAGTAGGAATTCATACACATAGGAAAAGAAATATCAAATACCTTAATGACTACATAATTATTTATTCCTTTATCTGTTTTTTTATTCAATTATTTAATTATTCTTCCATTCATTTACTTATACAAAACAATTTTCGGAAGACAATGAATTGTAAAATTTTCCTTTGCAAATCAGTTTATATATATATATATATATATATATATATATATATATATATATATATATATATATATATATATATATATATATATATATATATATATTTTATTTATTTTTTTTTTTTTAAGTAGGAGGGACACTGGCCAAGGGCAACAAAAATCCAGTTTAAAAAAAAAAAGGGGGCCCTACTGAGATGCCGGTCCCTGAATACGGTCCAAAGCGGCAGTCAAAAAAATTGAAGGATAAGTGTCTTGAAACCTCCCTCTTAAAGGAACTCAAGTTATAGGAAGGTGGAAATACAGAAGAAGGCAGAGACTTCCAGAGTTTACCAGAGGAAGGGATGATTGATTGAGAATACTGGTTAACTCTTGCATTAGAGAGGTGGACAAAATAGAGATGAGAGAAAGAAGAGTCTTGTGCAGAAAGGCCGCGGGAGGAGAGGAGCCATACATTTAGCAATATCAGAAGAGCAGTTATCATGAAAATAGCGGTAGAAGATAGCATGAGATGCAACATTGCGGTGATGAGAAAGAGGCTGAAAACAGTCAGTTTGAGGAGATGAGTTGAAGAGACGAAAATCTTTTGCTTCCATCCTGTCTAGAAGAGCGGTATGAGTGGAACCCCCCAAAACATGTGAAGCATACTCCATATTTGGACGGATATGGCCCTTATTGAAGTTAGCAGCTGGAAGGGTGAGAAAAAGTGGCGGAGACGTCTCAGAACACCTGAATTCATAGAGGCTGTTTTAGCTAGAGATTAGCAAGCGCTGTGTGCTGACACTAATTAATGGACGAAGCGATTACTTTCTTACCTTGAGTTTTAAAGGTCTTACTCTATCCTCTCAACAGTGCGTATATTTTGAGGCGCTTGGGAAACTGACCTTTATTGAAAGGCCATAGAAACGACTAATGGGGTTCCCAAGGGTGTTTTTTCCCATTGCTGATGCAAAATGCTTATTACACTATTTACAGAATCATTAAAGCGGCCATGAGAACCACAGCAACATTGAGCATAGCCGTTGAGAGTAGTGGAGGTTAAGAGAACGTAGTGCTCCTAGGGTGAAACGCTTAAGAATGCGGTTCACTCGTTGCCAAAGACCATGAAGATGATAGCCAGGTTTTCATGGACATTTTTGCCAACTGAAGGTGAAAATGCTTCTTTCACTATCACTAAATAAAATCATGGGAGGGAAAAAGAATAAAAATTACGAACACATCTCTAAAACACTCTCGAAACATCAAAGGTAAGAAGCGTTCAGCTGAGGAAGAGTTCAGTCTGTAAAAAAGAGAGAGAGAGAGAGAGAGAGAGAGAGAGAGAGAGAGAGAGAGAGAGAGAGAGAGAGAGAGAGAGAGAGAGAGAGAGAGAGAGAGCCTGGGGAAAAAAAGAAAGAACAAAGGGAATGAAAAATATGAGCAATGGAATTAGAGAAGTAAGAAATAAAGAAATAAAAGAAAGAGAAAAAGAACTAGTAATGAAATATCAGTTGAAGTATGGAAAGGAGAAGGGCGAGAAAGAAGACAAAGCCGGAAGGAAAGAGGAATGGAAGGGAGATGGAGAGAATGAGGTCTCTATAAGAACGATAAAAAAGTAATCACGGAGGAGGGAGGAGAGACGGAGGGAGAAAGGGAGAACAGTTACCTTATATCTTTTCGTGTGTGTGTGTGTGTGTGTGTGTGTGTGTGTGTGTGTTATTTAATCAATGTGACAGTGACTCAGATAAGAACTGGGCAGAAATATGATTTTTTTTTTTTTTTTCGTCTTTTCACTGCTATTATTTTTAGTCTCATGAAGTACAACCACCTTCACCACCATTACCATCACCACCATCAGTTACATCAACACCACCAACATCACCAATATTATTATATACTCTCGCCTTCATCACCACCTTAGCATACCTTACCCATACGACAGAAACTACATCATTAATATTAACACCTCCGTCGCTACCAACACCACCACCACTACCATCACGTAACACTTAACACGTAATAGCTAACAACAACATCAACAACAACACCAACCACCACCACCACCACCACTACCACCACCATCACCCCCAACAACAACTGCGACTGTTACTACCGCAGCATTTAATGAATTTGTTAAAGAAGATTATTCATTATAACAACACAATTAAAAAAAAAAAAAAACTAAGCAGAATAAGCAAGATGTTGACTGTATATTAAACCTTACTTATCTTACACACACACACACACACACACACACACACACACACACACACACACACACACACACACACAATTACGGTCCATAAAAAGAAAGAACCAGTTGATCCAGACCTAAATTGAGCTTTAAATGTAATAACCATTTGTTTGACCCACCACCGGATACCGAAACCCTCCCCCCCCCCCAATGCTCCAACACGTGGCAATATATCTTGCTGTGCGAATATATATTTATCCTCTCTCTCTCTCTCTCTCTCTCTCTCTCTCTCTCTCTCTCTCTCTCTCTCTCTCTCTCTCTCTCTCTCTCTCTCTCTCTCTCTCTCTCTCTCTCTCTCACGCCCTTTTCCTGTCCATAATTCATAAATCATCAACGAGATTTCTTGTCCTTCAGGAGCCAAACATTACATCAAACACCCGCACAAAACTCTCGCCTCTGCCTCGTGTGCTGCCCCGCCTCACCTGGCAGCGGCTGAGAATGACGGTTTCTTCCGATGGTTTCTCTCTCTGTCATCACCAAAGTTGCATTATGGTCATCAGCTCTATTTCACCAACTGCTGCTCTTCTTCTGTAGACTCTGTTTACCAGGAAGATGCTGGGCTGCCCTCGGGAGACATTCACACATCCCTATTTCTCAGTCTTCTTAATGATACAGGAATGTCTCCACGAGGCTCTCGCCCACACTCCCAGGCTGCCGCTGCCGCCACAGGCTGCCGCATCCTGCAGGTGGTGCGCCTTACATCACCTGTCCGAACGCCACCAGTTATCGTCTCTCCTGTAGCTAAGACAGGCCGCAGCCGCAGCCTTTCACAGCCTTTCAGTTTTAATATGAAGGCTATTTTTTAACTCCCTGAACTGCCTTTACAACAATTCAACTCTTACATTTGCAGTGTTCTGGGATTTCGCGGCAATACTTCTCTTGATACCTAGTCATTAAACACTTGGCAATCAGTCTTAAGGGTTTTATAATCACGTGTTGCCATCTTCACGTGAAGAAAAACGTCTCTGATGTGTCTACGACAGAACCATTTCGTACACAAAGGACGCAAAAATGAATGAATGAATGTATAAATGAGAATCAACCAATCAATCACTCAATCAACCAATCACTCCCGGTAGAATCACAATGCAACGCTCTTTCACCCGCCGCCGCGGTCCCTTCAGGGCGGCATTCGGGACGCCTACTAGCAAAGGGGCGCCCCACAAGTTCGCGGCGGAGACAAGTTGAGCGATCCTGTCTCAAGTTGTGTACGGCTTTGAAGGTTTGGTGTGACCCGCGGTGACGCGACTGACGGCGGAGGGAAGCTCCTCGGCGCCTCTCCACGAGCACGGTCTACTGTGGTGGTGGTCAACGGAGTCTGGTGCCCGAATTTCCAAGAGTAACGTTCCTGAATTACTGGAAAATGACAGCTTGGGACAGTGGGGTGTTAAGGCAACTATGGTGCACAGACATATATATATATATATATATATATATATATATATATATATATATATATATATATATATATATATATATATATATATATATATATATATATATATATATATATATATATATATATATATATATATATATATATATATATATATATATATATATATATAATATATATATATAATTTGAATCTTTTTTTTTCCTTCTTTTCTTGCGTCAGAGTTGCATGTCTGTCGGTCTTTCCTGTTGTCCTTCTGCCCCCTGTCTGTCTTCTTGAATCACTGAACTTGTCATTGTCTTTAGTTTCTCTTTTTGTTTTTAATCTCTCTCTCTCTCTCTCTCTCTCTCTCTCTCTCTCTCTCTCTCTCTCTCTCTCTCTCTCTCTCTCTCTCTCTCTCTCTGTCTCAGGGTGGGTTCACTTCAGCGCTCCTTTCATCGCACAATTCCATCCTACTTTTCATCACCGGGACAGTTGCAGTTTTCTGTTCAGGGCATAAAATTAACGCTTTTTATGGACAACTGTACCAAATTTATTCTGCTTGCCTTCCTCACTTTTTCTTTTATATGCGGACTGTAACGTATTTTGGCAGCGACACTAAAACATTATTTTCATGTGGTATTAAATGCTTGTTTTCAGAAGTATTGGTGTGTATATTTTTCACCTGAATTTAATCACATTTGATCGATTTTTCAGAAAGAACAAGGGTAAAAGGAAATAGTTTGTAAGGGAAGAATTTTATTAGCATCAATATTAGTGCTGTTATTATTATTATTATTATTATTATTATTATTATTATTAGTAGTAGTAGTAGTAGTAGTAGTAGTTCTTTTCCTCTCTTCCTCCTCCTCCTCCTCCTCCTCCTTCATCTAGAATACTGTATACAGTTCTGGTCACCATATCACAAAAAAGACATTGAAAAACTAGAAAAGATACAGCGCAGAGTCACAAAGATGATTCCAAGATTGCGCTATAAGCCGTATGAGGAACGACTGGAAGAACTAAACCTATTTAGTTTAACAAAGCGCAGGATAAGCGGAGACCTAATTGAAGTGTTCAAAATTTTCAAAGGATATAGTAACATTGATGCACATAAATATTTTACTATTGATCATTCTAACCTAACAAGAAATAATGGATTAAAGATTATACCCAAACGTTTTAAATCCCACGAGGCCAAACATTTTTTCTTTAATCATATAGTAAATATATGGAATAAACTTCCTGCAGAAATTGTGAACAGCAATGCTATTGTATCATTCAAAAATAAAATAGACAAATATTTAAAAGCAAATCCCCAACAAGCTCTCTTCTTGTCCAAATAATTACTAAATTCACTAATAAACTCTTATTTTTTAGACACCAGTTTTAATATAAACTGTATTAACTTTCAGATAGGCGTATACACTTCACCGTAGGGTGAATAGTAGAACTTCCTTTCATCCTTTCCTATGAAAATTCCATGTCAGTTTTTCCATACTGCATGGTACTTTTCTCAACTATTTCTATGCCAGCGCAAGCTGGAAGGAGTGGTGGGTGGGGAGGAGCCTTCTGCTATGCTGTCCTGTCTATCTTCCCTGTAGCTAGTTAGAAGTAGTTACCCAATAGCCTTGCAAGGACCAAAAGGTCTGTTGCTGTTTAGCTTTCCTTTGTATTCCTTTGTATTCCTCCTCCTCCTCCTCCTCCTCCTCCTCCTCCTCCTCCTCCTCCTCCTCCTCCTCCTCTTCCTCCTCCTCCTCTTCTTCTTCCTCTTCCTCCTCCTCTTTTTCCTCCTCCTCCTCCTCCTTCTCCTCCTCCTCCTCCTCTGCCTTAACCATCCCTCGTCTCTCACATCGGACTGGGTAGTATATTTATCACAGCTTCGTTAGGGCCAACACATCCACTGCTCTTTCTTAAACCGTTGTGTTCTTGTGTGTTCCTAATTTACTTTCGTCTTCATGAAAAACCTTTCTAGAGATGATAGTGAAAATTATGAATAGAAGAAGAAGAAGAAGAAGAAAAAGAAGAAGAGGAAGAAGAAGAAGAAGAAGAAAAGAAAAAGAAAAAAAGAAGAAGAGGAAGAAGAAAAGAAAAACCATCTTCAGCATCTACTTTCTTCCTAAAGACTATTAATAAACTGACTTGATTATTCGTCACTTTCCTCTAAATTAAGGAGGGTCTGCTGAATGGCCGAGGAGGAGAAGGAGCAGGAGGAAGAAGAGGAAGAGGAGGGAGAAGAGGAAGAGGAAAATAAAGAGACGATGGGGGGAAAAGGAGGAAGAGTAGGGGACTAAGGAGAGAAATACGCTAACGAGTTTTTCTATAACGACTTTTCTACTTTTGTTGCCTTTCAAGATTATCTGCTGTGTGTGTGTGTGTGTGTGTGTGTGTGTGTGTGTGTGTGTGTGTGTGTGTGCAGTATCATTTGATCGCCTTTTCATCGCTTCGTTTGCCACACAGCATAGGGAGCGGCGTGGACCTGAGGACACCGAGCACTTGCAAGCGACCGGCAAACTCGCGCCACGCACAAACTCGCCGAAAAAATGGTAGGAAAAAAGAGAGGGAATTTGCAGCGCAGAAAGTGGTGCTATTGTGTGGAAGCTTCCCACTCATGTGGGGCGTTATTGTTGTATTGCAAGGAGAGTTACTGGAAGAGTTGAGCTCGCTATGAGTATGTGCACCAACACAATAATGACCACGACGGCACCAATGGAATACACCACCACCACTCACGTTATCATCGCGCCATCGTCACCCACACATCCTGCAACGTCATGGTAATAGTACTAATATTAAGAAAACAAGACTTCCTAATCTTCTTAGTGAAACGTAGCAGAGTAAAAAGGAAGGCAAGTTACTCGTAGTGATGAGGTGATGTGAACACTTCCAGAAATATTAAACGAAATAAAAAGGTGTGCGCGTTAATGACTCAGGTGCAGGCAGACAGTTGTTGAGAGAACAAACACAAAGGAACACTCATTTGTGGTTTATAAACAAATGAGCTGCCTTACTCACCTAATTGATCTAAGGCAGCCAGCAACCAAATCTTAACAGTGGTTTTCCTCAGGGTTCTGTCCTGTCACCCACTCTCGTCTTACTATTCATCAATAACCTTCCAAACCAAACTTCTTGTCCTATCCCCTCCTACACTGATGATACCACCCTGCACTTTTCCACATCTTTTCATAGACGTCCAACCCTTCAGGAAGTAAACATGTCACGCAGGGAAGCCACAGAACGCCTGACTTCTGATCTTTCTAAAATTTTTGATTGGGGCAGAACAAACTTGGTATTGTTCAATGCCTCAAAAACTCAATTCCTTCATCTATCAACTCGACACAACCTTCCAGACAACTATCCCCTCTTCTTCAGTGACACTCAACTGTCCCCCTCTTCTACACTGAACATCCTCGGTCTGTCCTTTACTTATAATCTGAACTGGAAACTTCACATCTCATCTCTAGTTAAAACAGCTTCTATAAAGTTAGGCGTTCTGAGACGTCTCCGCCAGCTTTTCTCATCCCCCCAGCTGCTAACTCTGTACAGGGACCTTATCCGTCCATGTATGGAGTATGTTTCACATGTCTGGGGGGGTTCCACTCATACCGCTCTTCTAGACAGGGTGGTATCAAAAGCTTTTGGTCTCATCAACTCCTCTCCGTTAACTGACTGTCTTCAGCCTCTCTCTCATCGCCGCAATGTTGCATCTCTATCTGTCTTCTACCACAATTTTCATGCTAACTGCTCTTCTGATTTTGCTAACTGCATGCCTCCCCTCCTCCCGCGGCCCCACTGCACAAGACATTCTTCTCTCTCTCACCACTATTCTGTCCAACTCTCTAATGCAAGAGTTAACCTGTATTTTCAATCATTCATCCCTTTCTCTGGTAAACTCTGGAACTCCCTGCCTGCTTCTGTATTTCCACCTTCCTATGACTTGAATTCCTCCAAGAGGGAGGTTTCAAGACACTTATCTTCACTTTTTGACTTCCGCTTTGGACCCTTCTCTGGGACTGGCATCTCAGAGTTTTTTTTTTTTTTCATTGAATTTTGTTGCCCTTCGCCAGTCTCCCTCCTACATATAATAAAAATAAAAAAACCGCCTTCGCCTAAACGTACTGTACTTCCTTCTAAACTTCACGCCTACTGGAATAGCAGCGCTTCACGCATACTGGTAATACAACGCTTCCTGTCTACTGGCAATACAACGCTTCCTGTCTACTGGCAATACAACGCTTCCTGTCTACTGGTAATACAACGCTTCCTGTCTACTGGTAATACAGCGCTTCATGCTTACTGGCAATACAGCGCTCCTTGCCTACTGATAATACAGCGCTCATTGCCTACTAGCAATACATTACTTACAACTCATCCTCTACTTAAAGTTGTATTAAAACATCCCTGAAAAGTAGTTATTTGGAAACATGCTGGAAAGACAATAAATGATGCAATAAATGCCATATCTTTGGTGACTGGCTTGGCCCTCAGTGGCTTGAAGGAGCAGGGAAGCTTTCCTGGGGCTGTGGTGCCAACTGTTGTTACATCATCATCACGCGCTTGCTTGCACACACACACACACACACACACACACACACACACACACACACACACACACACACACACACACACACACATTTAGAAAAGTTACAACCTTTTACAATGCTTGCTTATCATGGCAATGTATCCTGTGTCACTCTTATCACCACCATTACCACCACCACCACTACCACAAACACTGCTACCACCACCACCATCACCACCACCACTAATATCAACACACACCACTGCCACTTCACTTCACTACTACTATTACTTAATAATAACAATAATAATAATACGACTACTACTACTACTACTATTACTACTACTACTGGTACTACTACTGTTGTTGTAAGCCTGAACGCAGCAGTATATTTCATTATGAAGAAAGAAGAGAGAAGAAAAAAGAAAGAAGAGAGAAGAAAGAGGGAAAGAAGAAAGGAGAAAAGAAGAGAAAAAAGAAGAAAGGAGAAAAGAAGAGAAAAAAGAAGAAAGTAGAATAAATAAGAGAAGATAGACAACAAATCGGTCCCCTCTGGAAGAGTAATTTACACCTTCCTATGAGATGTCCAGAACTAGGGAGCTGGAAAGTGCAAAACAAGAGGCCAGAACAACAGGAAGAAGAGAAAAGCACAAGATCCCATAGCGAAAACAACAAACATGAAGCCGGTCTCTACTACCAGAAAAAGAAGATTAACAAAGGGTACTGTATCAAGTTGGCGGAGCGAAAGGGAAGGTGGAGCTTGGAAGGCAAAGTAAATTACCAAGGAAAAGAGGTCAACCTATGGAAACATATTAACGCCTACATACACTCCGATTTGAACCTTGCCTTAATTTCTGATTGGCCAGAGGTAGTCTGCGATTGGTCATGGATATTTTCTGAAGGGTCATATGTAGTGTCAGATTGATCAAAATGTCAAAAAGTAGTGTGTGATTGGTTAGGGTGCATGAATCACCACACGTAAGGGGCGTATCACTGATAGGATCGTGTGGATAATGTATCATAAATTATATGTCTAGTGTGTCTAGCGCTTTGTTATGCTCTTTCGTCTGTGCGCTTTTCGTAGGTATACTGATTGATGGCGTGGTGTCTGCCTTCCTGGTAGGTGCAGCCTGTGTAAGGAGTCAGTTGTACTCCAGCACTGACGTCACCGCCACCATCTCCTCCCTGCCCAGGATTATTGTGTCATGGATACAGTGTTTGGTTTTTGATGGGTGACGCAGGAACTTGGATTGATGAGTGTGTGACGGTTCAACTGGGAGGTGGTGGTGGACGGTGCACAGTGGTGACTTGTGTATGCTGGAGTACCTGGGACTGTCTGACAACCAATCAAGTAAGTTGTTTGTATGTTTATACATATGTTAATTATTGGCTGTGAAATGATTAAGGTAGGTATTGGAATTGTATATGTAATGTATTTTGGTGATTATATTTCCCCGGTTATAGTGTTCGGATTTGTTGAGTGGTGTCGGATCAGCTGGGAAGTGGTGGTTGGTGTCTATCTGCTGGTAGCTGTCCGACGACCAGTTGAGCGGTGCTGGTTCAGCTGGGAGGTGACGGTTGGTTCTGCCTGATGGAAGGTGCCTGGTGGCTGTCTGTCTTGCAGTGACTAGGGCGAATGTGCCGTGGGCCAATGAAGTGAGTTGTTTGTATGATTACTGTGTTAATGAAGTGAGTTATTTGTATGATTACTGTGTTAATGAAGTGAGTTGTTTGTATGATTACTGTGTTTTGGGGAGGATACTTGCATTGCTGATGTAGGTTGTGACTGGGCTGTGAAATTTATAATATCTAAGATTGTATTCGTTTGTTTGTGTTATTTTGGGTTCATATTGTATGCTTACTATGCTTACTATGATACAGTAACTGATATTTGTGGTTCTGTATGGCTTACACTGAGTTTCCCATACAGGTTGAAATAAATGATTTGACAAAGCGTGGTTTCCTTATATTTGTCCTACAGATATATTGTAGTGTGTAACAGTGGAACAATTCAGTAGCACACGAAGAAGCAGAGGTTCCAGTCCCTGACAAGAGAGGCTGAGACGAAATGGAGAGGCACATGTTGTTGTCTGTGAGCAGAGCCTGAAGGTAGTGTGATGCAGTGTAGGAAATCTATTCAATAATTTGATAAAGGTAAAAGGAGGAAACTTAGAGGATTTGTAGGATGTTTGTGTTATTTTGATATTTAGTTATAGGATGTTGTCTATTGCGCTGTTTTGTATTGCGTAGGGTGTTACTGACACCCGTATTAGATGTGAGTTGAATTTGGCGATTGAACAAAGTGGAAGATAAATTGCAAGTTGCTTGATGGAAACTGATTTTGTACTTAATTTTAATTAATTAAATATCGAAAATGACCAGTGTCTAACATCATCCTCGAGCCACCTCTATAATAATTCAGTGATCTTGCGTGCAACACTGCTAGCACGATACTATTACTACTGCTACTACTACTACTACTACTACTACTACTACTACTACTACTACTACTAAGTCTTCTACTACCACAGTGTTCACCTCACCGCGTGCAGGGAAAGGTGAATGAAGTAAGAAGTAGCTCTAGTGTTTATTACATTGGCATTGCAACACATAGCAAGTGCCCCAGCAGGGAGTGCACACTGGCCCGGTGGCCCAGCAGGGAGTGTTCACTGGCCCGGTGCCCCAGCAGGGAATGCACACTGGCCCGGTGGCCCAGCAGGGAGTGCACACTGGCCCGGTGGCCCAGCAGGGAGTGCACACTGGCCCGGTGCCCCAGCAGGGAGTGCACACTGGCCACTGGCCTGCACCATTCAACCAAGGCCACTCTTGGACAAAACAACAAACAAAGATAAGTTTTGCTAAAACAAACCAAGCTAAGCAAATCAAAAGACATCATTGGCACACACTTGAGGGACAAACGTCCCAGTGGTGCTCTTTTACAAGACTCAGAAATTGGTTTCCTTACAGTCTTCTGACTGTATTTTCCAGGCTGCGGTGCACGTTGTCTACAGCACCGTGGCGTAGATGTGTGACTCATTGACTTCCGGAGCCTCCTGGAGCCCGTGAGGGGAGGCACCACCACCAGGAAGAGGTACGTTCTCGTAGACAGGTGGATGAGGCCGCACGCCATGTTCAGGTAATACGTCATCGTAGACGGGTTTCTCTGAGTCCTGTGGAGCCGGCATCACCACCACTCGGCGTTCTGAGAGGTCAGGCAGGATTTCGTAATAGATGGCTTCCTCGTCTTGGTTTGGGGTGCGTCCCTGGCCCTTGGTGAACTGCAGGTGGCGGCTGGGAGCGGCAGGCTGGGGCTGGAGCCTCGCCTCATTTGCTGCAGACAGTTACGCTGATTGAATACACTAAGAGACAAGTACATAGACAGGAAATAACAAAACCGAACAAAACGAATGAAAGATGGGATGGAATAAATGGAGCAGAGGTGGAGGAGGTAAGGAACATCCACTAGTTTAGTGTGGATCAAAGTGGATTACGAAGGCAAGACAGCACGAGGTAAGCTTTCATCACATGCGCCCCACACTCACACACACATGTCGTGGAACGAGATGTTGCATGGATTTTGGTGTATAAAAGCTACTGGAAAACTCAAACATTTTCATATTTTAATTAATAACTATTAATTATTTATATTTCTTAAAAGTCAAAATTCCTCATTCGCATTCATCTTTAATTCGCTCAAAGTATTTGGTGTCGCTTTATATCTCTTCAACATAGTCATTCATCAACGAAGTCATCGTGCAAGAACACAGACAATATCAAATTCATGAACACAACTAATATTCAATCGGCGCAATTAATGTTCAGTTAGAAGAACACACGTGATATCAGCACCGCCTCAATTACCATAAATATTCCGTAATTAAGCAAATCTTCGTACACCATACAAACGTGTCATACCAAACATAAAACATCAAATTGACAAGTCTCTTCTCCAAATAGCCAAAAACTCCTGCATTAATAGAAAGTGTCAAAATCTTTCAAGATCTAACTCCCATCGTGACTTCCGGCATTTAACCAAAAACATCTCCAATAACTTTGCTTCTTCATCTTTTCCTCCTTTATTTCAACTTGATGGCACCACTGCCATCTCATCTATTTCTAAAGCTGAACTTTTCGCTCAGACCCTTGCTAAAAATTCTAACTTAGATGATTCAGGGCTTGTTCCTCCTTCTTCTCAACCCTCTGACTACTTCATGTTATCCACTAAAATCCTTCGCAGTGATGTTTTCTATATCCTCGCTGGCCTAAGCCCTCGGAAGACTTATAGACCTCCTATTTTTTTTCTTATGTAAGAGGGACATTGGCCAAGGGCAAGAAAAATCCAATAAAAAAGAATGCCCACTGAAATGCCAGTCCCATAAAAGGGTCAAAGCAGTATTCAAAAATTGATGGATAAGTGTCTTGAAACCTCCCTCTTGAAGGAATTCAAGTCATAGGAAGGTGGAAATACAGAAGCAGGCAGGGAGTTCCAGAGTTTACCAGAGAAAGGGATGAATGATTGAGAATACTGGCTAACTCTTGCGTTAGAGTGGTAGACAGAATAGGGGTGAGAGAAAGAAGAAAGTCTTGTGCAGCGAGGCCGCTGGAGAAGGGGAGACATGCAGTTAGCAAGATCAGAAGAGCAGTTAGCATGAAAATAGTGGTAGAAGACAGCTAGACATGCAACATTGCGGCGGTGAGAGAGAGGCAGAAGACAGTCAGACGAGAGGAGTTGATGAGACGAAAAGCTTTTGATTCCACCCTGTCTAGAAGAGCAGTATGAGTGAAACCCCCCCAGACATGTGAAGCATACTCCATACATGGACGGAAAAGGCCCTTTTACAGAGTTAGCAGCTGGGGGGCTGAGAAAAACTGGCGGAGAGGTCTCAGAACACCTAACTTCACAGAAGCTGTTTTAGCTAGAGATGAGATGTGAAGTTTTCAGTTCAGATTATAAGTAAAGGACAGACCGAGGATGTTCTGTGTAGAACAGGGGACAGTTGAGTGTCATTGAAGAAGAGGAGATAGTTGTCTGGAAGATGGAGGAATTGAGTTTTTGAGGCATTGAACAATACCAAGTTTGCTCTATCCCAATCAGAAATTTCAGAAAGATCAGAAGTCAAGCGTTCTGTGGCTTCCCTGCGTGAAATGTTTACCTCCTGAAGGGTTGGACGTCTATGAAAAGATGTGGAAAAATGCAGGGTGGTATCATTAGTGTAGGAGTGGATAGGACAAGAAGTTTGGTTTAGAAGATCATTAATGAATAATAAGAAGAGAGTGAGGGACAGGATAGAACCCTGAGGAACACCATTGTTAATAGATTTAGGAGAAGAACAGTGACCGTCAACCACAGCAGCAACAGAACGGTTAGAAAGGAAACTTGAGATGAAGTTACAGAAAGAAGGATAGAAGCCGTAGGAGGGTAGTTTGGAAATCAAAGCTTTGTGCCAGACTCTACCAAAAGCTTTTGATATGTCCAAGGTAACAGCAAAAGTTTCATCAAAATCTCTAAAAGAGGATGACCAAGACTCAGTAAGGAAAGCCAGATCACCAGTAGAGCGGCCTTGACGGAACCCATACTGGCGATCAGATAGAAGGTTGTGAAGTGAAAGACGTTTAAGAATCTTCCTGTTGAGGATAGATTCAAAAACTTTAGATAGGCAGGAAATTAAAGCAATAGAACGGTAGTTTGAGGGATTAGAACGGTCACCCTTTTTAGGAACAGACTGAATGTAGGCAAACTTCCAGCAAGAAGGGAAGGTAGATGTTGAAAGACAGAACTGAAAGAATTTAACTAGGCAAGGTGCAAGCACGGAGGCACAGTTTTGGAGAACAATAGGAGGGACCCCATCAAGTCCATAAGCCTTCCGAGGGTTTAGGCCAGTAAGGGCATGGAAAACATCATTGCGAAGAATTTTAATAGGTAGCATGAAGTAATCAGGGGGTGGAGGAGAGGGAGGAACAAGCCCAGAATCGTCCAAGGTAGAGTTTTTAGCAAAGGTTTGAGCGAAGAGCTCAGCTTTAGAAATAGATGTGATAGCAGTGGTGCCATCTGGTTGAAACAAAGGAGGGAAAGAAGAAGAAGCAAAGTTATTAGAGATATTTTTGGTTAGATGCCAGAAGTCACGAGGGGAGTTAGATCTTGAAAGGTTTTGACGTTTTCTGTTAATGAAAGAGTTTTTGGCTAGTTAGAGAACAGACTTGGCATGGTTCCGGGAAGAAATATAAAGTGCATGAGATTCTGGTGATGGAAGGCTTAAGGACCTTTTGTGGGCCACCTCTCTATCATGTATAGTACGAGAACAAGCTTTGTTAAACCAAGGTTTGGAAGGTTTAGGTCGAGAAAAAGAGTGAGGAATGTACGCCTCCATGCCGGACACTATCACCTCTGTTATGCGCTCAGCACACAAAGACGAGTCTCTGACACGGAAGCAGTAGTCATTCCAAGGAAAATCAGCGAAATACCTCCTCAGGTCCCCCCAACTAGCAGAGAACATAAGAACATAAGAACATAAGAAATAAGGGAAGCTGCAAGAAGCGACCAGGCTTACACGTGGCAGTCCCTGTATGAAACACTCCTACCTATTTCCACCTATCATCCCCATCCATAAACTTGTCTAATCTTCTCTTAAAGCTCTCTAGTGTCCTAGCACTAACTACATGATTACTGAGTCCGTTCCACTCATCTACCACTCTATTCGAGAACCAATTTTTTTCCTATCTCCTTCCTAAACCTAAATTTTTCAAGCTTGAACCCGTTATTTCTTGTTCTACCCTGGTTGCTGATCTTAAGAATTTTGCTTACATCTCCCTTGTTATAACCCTTATACCACTTAAAGACCTCTATCAGGTCCCCTCTTAACCTACGTCTCTCTAGAGAATGTAAATTTAACCGCTTCAACCTCGCTTCGTAAGGAATACTCCTCATACCCTGTACTGTATCCTTTTAGTCATTCTCCTCTGTACTGATTCTAATAGACCTATATCTTTCCTGTAATGTGGGGACCAGAACTGCACAGCGTAGTCTAGATGAGGTCTGACCAGCGCCAAGTATAACTTTAATATTACCTCCGGCCTTCTACTTTTAACACTCCTAAAAATGAATCCTAGTACCCTATTTGCCTTGTTTCTGGCTTCTATGGATTGTTTCCCTAGACGGAGTTCAGAGCTAACTATAACTCCTAAATCTTTCTCGTACCCTGTACCTACCAGAGTTTGGGTGTTTAATGTGTACCTATTGTGTGGGTTTCCTCTACCTACGCTAAGCACTTTGCATTTATTGATATTAAATTGCATTTGCCATCTATCCGTCCATTCATTCATTCTATCTAAGTCTGTCTGCAAGGCGATGGCATCCGCTTCTGACCTAATTAATCTACCTATCTTTGTGTCATCCGCAAATTTACTAACATCGCTATTAATTCCACTATCCAAGTCATTGATATATATTAGAAATAATAATGGCCCTATACTGATCCCTGTGGCACCCCACTAATGACATGACCCCACTCGGATTTTGAGCCGTTTATTAGCACTCTCTGTCGCCTGTTACCAAGCCATGACCCTATCCAACCTAACACCTTCCCATCTATCCCGTGCGCCCTAACCTTTCTCAGGAGCCTTTGATGGGGCACCTTGTCGAATGCTTTACTAAAGTCCACATATAAGATATCATAACTATCACCATTATCTACTGCCTCGTACACCTTACTGTAAAAACTTAACAAGTTTGTCAGGCAAGACTTCCCCTTCGTGAAGCCATACTGTGACTGATTTATCAAGTTATGTTTGTCTAAATGTTCCCTAATGTTCCTGGCTATTATTGACTCTAACATTTTACCTACAACTGAAGTTAAGCTGACAGGTCTATAATTAGACGCTAAAGTTTTATCCCCTTTCTTAAAGATGGGTACTACATTAGCCTGCCTCCACATTTCTGGTACCTCACCCGACTCCAGTGATTTCCTAAAGACAGAAACTAACGGCTCACTAATAATCTTTTTACATTCCTTCAGTACTCTGGGATATATTTCATCAGGTCCTGGTGACTTGAACTTTTTTAGCCTATCTATCTCCTGCTCCACTATCTCCCTAGTTATGGAAATATCCGTCAGCTTCTCATTCTCATCTGCTCTAAACACCTGTTCACTATCTGGCATATCCTGCATGTTTTCCTGAGTGAAGACAGTTAAAAAATAATCATTCAGAAGTTTACTAATCTCCTCCCCAGAACTAACCAGCTCCCCATCTGCTGCCTTTAATGGACCTACAGTATCCTTATTTTTCGTCCTGTATACCTGATAAAATCCCTTGGGGTCCGTCTTCGCCTGGCTGGCTACCTTTAATTCATAATTTTCCTTAGCTTTCCTCGTTAACTTCCTGACTGTTCTAACTAATTCATTATACTGTGTCCTTAAAACTTCCTCACCTGCCCTTAATCTCTTATATATACTTCTCTTACGCCCTATATAATGCTTTAACCTAGCAGTCATCCATTTAGGGTCATTTTTTAGTGATCTTATTGTTTTATACGGGATATTTGCTAATTGACCTGTATGAACTTTATCTACGAAATATTTATACAATTCATCTACAGAGGCAAAACGCCAGAGGCACCTTCGCTTATGGGGATCCTGAGGAGGGATTGGAGCGATAGGACAAGATACAGATATGAGATTGTGATCGGAGAAGCCCAACGGAGAAGAAAGGGTGACAGCATAAGCAAGATTAGAGGTCAGGAAAAGGTCAAGAATGTTGGGCGTATCTCCAAGACGGTCAGGAATACCACTTGCACAAATTACTCTAGGTCGTGCAGGATAGCAAAGTTGAAAGCTAGTTCACTAGGATGGTCAGTGAAGGGAGAGGAAAGCCAAAGCTGGTGGTGAACATTGAAGTCTCCAAGAATGGAGATCTCTGCAGAAGGGAAGAGGGTCAGAATGTGCTCCACTTCGGAAGTTCTCTGTAACTGTACCTCTGTGCTCACACCTTGTCTAGTCAAACTCAACCCTGTCTGTCAACATCTACCTTTCCTTCTTGCTGGAATTTGCCTACATTCAGCCTGTTCCTTAAAAGGGTGACCGTTCTAATCCCTCAAACAATTGTTTTATTGCTTTAATCTCCTGCCTATCTAAAGTTTTTAATCTATCCTTAACAGGAAGATTCCTTAACATCTATCACTTCACAACCTTCACCACCACCTTCACACTTCACTATCTAATCACCAGTATGAGTTCCGTCAAGGCCGCTCTACTGGTGATCTGGCTTTCCTTACTGAATCTTGGTTATTCTCTTTTAGAGATTTTGGTGAAATTTTTGCTGTTGCTTTAGATATATCAAAAGCTTTTGATAAACTATGGCACAAAGCTTTGATTTCCAAACTACCCTTCCACGGCTTCTATCCTTCATCTCTGTAACTTCAAGTTTCCTTTCTGACCGTTCTGTTGTTGTTGTGGTAGACGGTCACTGTTCTTCTAAATCTATTAAAAGTGATGTTCTTCAGGGTTCTGTCCTGTCACCAACCATCTTCTTATTATTCATCAATGATCTTCTAAACCAAATTTCTTGTCCTATGCATTCCAACCCTGATGATACCACCCTACAGTTTTCCACGTCTTTTCGTAGACGTCCAACCCTTCAGGAAGTAAACAGCTCAAACAGGGAAGCCACAGAACGCCTGACTTCTAATCTCTCTAAAATTTCTGACTGGGGCAGAGCAAACTTAGTATTGTTCAGTGCCTCAAAAACTCAGTTCCTCCATTGATCAACTCGACACAATCTTCCAGACAACTATCTCCTCTTTTTCAATGACACTCAACTGTTCCCCTCTTCTTCCTTGACAATCCAGTATATACTGTGGTGAGGGGTCAACACACACACACACACACACACACACACACACACACACACACACACGCATACACACGCACACACACACACACACAGCACCTTTGTGCGGCTCCCACTATGGTGCTAATTTATAATAGCTTATAAGAGGCTAACTTTAAGCTTATTCTATTATATTTTTAAGCATCCCCATGCTAGTGTAAATTTTCATTGTCATTAGCGGGTCATTAATAAACCTTTTATTACTATTATTATTATTATTATTATTATTATTATTATTATTATTATTATTATTATTATTATTATTAACATCATCATTATCATTATAACACAATACTCACATGATGTCAAACGATTCTTCCGACAGGCCACCACCACCACCACTGCCACCACTGCCACCACCACTGCCACCACCACGGCCACCACCACGGGCAGTATAAAATTAGTCCTTACTAGAGGAATGGCCATGGTGGTTGAAGATTCCATGCAATGGGATATGGAAGGAAGTTCATAAGGCCCTATAAAATGTTTCCGTTCACAGGCGATGCCTGACATAATCTCTCTCCAGCTGGAAGTGCCCTGAGCCTCCACGCTGACGTTGTAGAGGCCTCGCGGGACAATGTTCAGCCTGCACCCCTTCATGCATTTACCATACTTAATCGTCAGTACAAACTTTTCTGCGTACAGCCATGTCACCCAGCTGAAAGCCCACCAGTCATCGCTCGGGAAGCATCCCTTGGCAGGGAACGAGGCAGTGTGGTGAGTGCCGTCACTCCCCAGCACCGCAAGATAGACGCCCCAAAATTCTCTTCCAGGCTTCACTTCCAAATCTTTCCAGAAACTTACAGGGTATTCAAAGACCTTGGAGAAGATGACTCGTGTTTGTCTTTTCTTCACAACTATGTCAGCACGACAGACCGAAGCCAAGGTGGTGTTTGCTGCGCCTCTAAGACTTAGCGTCAGTATCAACAACAACATTAACAGCAGCGGCGGCGGCGGCAGAACCTTCGCCATGACTGCGTGTGTGTATCTGTGCGTGTAAGCGAGGAGGGCAGAAGGGTCAGGCGAGAAGACGGGATATCCTGTAAGTGATTTCGTGATGTCTTGAGGCAGTGGTGACTGAGGCAGCTGTAGCATACATGTGTATAGTTGTCTGTTTGTTGGTTAACTGCTCTCATTAGGTCTGGTAAATATCACTAGGGTTTACTGTTGGGGAGGGTTAGTTAACACTATTTCCAATACGATTTCTTTCGGTTTGCTCGTCTTAACCCGAAGCGCGGAGCTGGAACATGGTTTAAAAATTCCCAAGTGGCTACATTAGTAGTAGTAAATACAAAGACCACGTTTAAAAATATGGCCTTATTGTGGTGATTTTATGGCAGTCACCCATAGTGTGGTAATCTTATGTCAGTCTCCCATGCGTTTTTATATTTTCCTTTTTTCCTAAAAGTGAAAGTTTTAAAATACTGAAGAAAGAAATCTGGCATCACTCTGGAAAAGTTAAAAGTAGAAGACTTCGGGTAAATCAATATCGTGTTTCGTTCTCGAAGTAAATTGATGCTTCAGTTTTTGCAGGAATTTCATGCTTTCATTCTTAATTAGTGCTAAGATTTATTCGCGAGTTTGTCTTATTCGTCCTTTGCTTGGCGTGTCAGGCTCATCTTATTACCCTCCTACTCCTAACACTCATGTTTTCTTGAGATTCACAGCTTTATTCTTACTTTATTTCCTGTATGTCTGCGAGGAGCGGAGCTGAGGCTATTATTATTATCATTGTGTGTGTGTGTGTGTGTGTGTGTGTGTGTGTGTGTGTGTGTGTGTGTGTATGTGTGTGCGTGTGTGTGCTGCTGACCAGCCTCTTTCTCGCATCCTTCCCCTTAATTGTGGTTCACGCGGTGAGTGTCCCGTGATGTCCTACCAATGTCCCGCCAGTGTCCCGTCCAGGCAAAGGTGAAAGACGCCAGGTGAGCTATTTCAATAATCTCAGCAGGTCTCCATGTGTCAATTCTTCACCCCGAGTTGTCACCTTCCTCTCATCCTCGCAGTCATTTCTGGGTGAGAGATTTGTGTTTAATTCTGTGCAGGATTAATTTAGGTCATTTAGAATGCATAACAGGTAGGCACATTATATGAAGGAAGTGGTGTGCTATGTTTAAAAACGTGTTTGTTTGAGAGAGAGAAATAGTGTGTGTGTGTGTGTGTGTGTGTGTGTGTGTGTGTGTGTGTGTGTGTGTGTGTGTGTGTGTGTGTGTGTGTCCTCTAACTGTCTTCACTCTCTCTCTCTTTTGGCCGCAATGCTGCATCTTTTCCTACATTTTACGGCTATTTTCACGATAACTGCACTTTTGATCTGCATACCTTCAATCCTCTCGTTGTCTCCCTATAAAGGACTTTCTACTTTCTCTCACCCCTATTCTGTCCACCTCTCTAATGCAAGAGTTAATCAGTATTTTCAATTATTCATTCATTTTATTCTGGTAAACACTGGACCTCCCTGCCTGCTTCCTATGATTGGAATTTCAAGAGGGATGTTTCAAGACTTTTTTTTTTTTTATCATTCTATCTGACATCTCTATGGGAACTGACATTAAGTGGGTCTTTTTAATTCAATTTTTTTGTTGCCCTCTTGTGGACCTCTTCCTTAAAAAAAAAAGTTTGTTGTACTGAATCACGTTTCCCAGAAGATTTCTCCTCGAGTGCATCAAGCCGAGAACAAAGTAAAAACAAGATCAGTGAAAAAAAAAAATCTACTCCATAAGGATGGTTTGGCGTGGACGAGGACAGGCGTGGACGAGAACAGACGTGGGTGAGGACAGGTGTGGGTGAGGAGGATAGGTGCGGGTGGCCTCAAATATAGATAAAAATGTTAGCGAATAGACTGAGTGAGGACAAGTGCTTCACGAGAGCCGCCCACACACTAGCCTTGGCAAGAGGATACTTTCAAGACTTCGGTACACACATATCAACACACATATCAACGTTCTGATGCAAGCACGTGTTGGTGGCGCTGCCCTTCCCTGACACGGTGCATCACGGCAGTCTTCACCTCACGGAATATTTCTTTTGCTTGTCTTGTCAGTTCATGTTCTCTCTCTCTCTCTCTCTCTCTCTCTCTCTCTCTCTCTCTCTCTCTCTCTCTCTCTCTCTCTCTCTCTCTCTCTCTCTCTCAATAACCCCCAGCACTTCCCTCTCCCAGTAACCCCCTGCACTTCCTCCCCCAGTTATCCCCAGCACTCCATCTCCCAGTAACCCCCCAGCACTTCCCTCCTCCAGTATCCCCCAGCACTTCCTTCCCCAGTAACCTCCAGCACCTCCTCCCCCAAGTAACCCCCACCACTCTCCTCACCCCCACACTGTAAACCCCAGCACTCGCTCCCTACCCCACCCCTCACCTACCTACCTCACCCGCCACGCATCAGTCACACGTCAAGAGGAATACAACAGCAACAACAACAACAACAACAATAACGAAAACAGCAGCAGTCGCAGCAGCAGCAGCAACAACAGCAGCATTAACGGTAGCTCTATGTAAACGCCAGTACGTGTGCCGCCCGGATTCTCGCCATGATCCGTGACGCAAACTGAAGGGAAAACATCACAACGTCCATCCATTCTCGCCTTCACCCGCCGTGTTAACTAATGGGGGACAAAATCAAAGCAAAAAATCACAAAAGCTCACGGCTCTGAATTTGAACCAAACTCGCATCGGGAGAAGATTAAGCGCCAACAAGAGTAAAGCAATTCAGCGTCAGGAATATTGCCCTGACTGCCATCGTGTGCGCTTGTGTTTTTGTGGAGTAGAGTAGAGGATTAAAAGCGAAACGAGAAAAAAAAATAATAAAATTGGTATGGCGAGCAATGGATGGTGAAGGGAAGGATGTGAGAAGACACAGCAGACCGTTCGGAAAACATTTTGTGGCGAATCACTTTGTAACAGATTAGGCTTCACTTCCTTTACGTATTTCACAAGACGGGCGAAGGACGGAATGTGCCCAGTAAAGATTTGCAGTGATTTGCGCTTCTCGTAAGTAAAACACAAATAAACATTATATAATAAGCAAATATCGACGAAGGCTGCAGGAAACCATAGATTAGTGATAACACCTGTTGGTCAGTCCACGTCAGGTACATTAATGCTCTCCTTTATTCTTCATCGATGTAAGATGGCTTAGAGAGAGAGAGAGAGAGAGAGAGAGAGAGAGAGAGAGAGAGAGAGAGAGAGAGAGAGAGAGAGAGAGAGAGAGAGAAAGTTGGGAATGAGGAAGGGAAGGATTCAGGCCATAAGAAAAGCAAAATTTGTACGCGCGCTTCGCCAGATTCCTCAGATTCACGCGAATGGCCACAATTCCAAGGCCAGCGAGGGAGGGAGAGTGAGAGGTGAAGGAGGAGTGAGAAAAATGAGGGAGGGAAGAGTGAGGGAAGGGGTGACAGGGAAGGAGTGAGGCAAGGGGTGATAGGGAAGGAGTGAGAGAATGGAGCCCAGAAGAAGAGAGGAGTTTGAAGTTAGAACATAAAGAACATAACAAATAAGGCAAAATACAAGAAGCCGTGTTGTATAACTGAAGGGAAAGAAGCACGAAGACCTTGAGAAAATAGAATAAGATGGACAGACAAGAACACATGAGGAGGAGAAAAGATAAAATACCGGAAATACCGTAACGCCACTTTAGATAAAATAAGGTGACGCATCTCTCTCTCTCTCTCTCTCTCTCTCTCTCTCTCTCTCTCTCTCTCTCTCTCTCTCTCTCTCTCTCTCTCTCTCTCTCTCTCTCTCTCTCTCTCTCTCTCTCTCTCTCTCTCTCTCTCTCTCTCTCTCTCTCTCTCTCTTTCTCTCTCTTCTCTCTCTGCCAGGCAAGAAGGTTCTCCCACCACTATGTTCCCTACTGAAGCGAGACAGAGCGTGTTATGGGGAGGGCCTGGGGCGGGGCGAAACTCAACTTGCCAAGGAA
This sequence comes from Scylla paramamosain, assembly GCF_035594125.1. Classification (NCBI taxonomy): domain Eukaryota; kingdom Metazoa; phylum Arthropoda; class Malacostraca; order Decapoda; family Portunidae; genus Scylla; species Scylla paramamosain. The sequence continues at coordinate 2,748,702 of NC_087156.1, forward strand.
CGGGACTGCACAGGGCGAGGGGCGAGCCTGGATGGGGCGAGGGGTGAGCCTGGATGGGACTACAGGCGGGTCTGGATGGGGCGAGATGAGGGCCTGGATGGGGCGAGAGCCGGTCCAGGATGGAACGAGGTAAGGGCCTGGATGGGGCGAAGGGCCGGCCTGGATGGGACATGATGGCGGCGGAATCACAAATGGACATCAATAAAAACTTGAGATAAGAAAAAATTCATGAAGGAAATATTTTTCGCCATAAACGTCGCCATTCGTCATCTCAACATTTCCCGTGTTCATAAAGAGATGTACGTAGGGCTAGTTGATGTTAATACATATACCTATATAAGGCTATTAAGATGTATTAAGATCACTTCTTCGCAGTGATGTTTTTCATGCCCTTGCTGGCCTTAATTAACCCTCGGAAGGCTTATGGATCTGATGAGGTCTCTTCTATTGTTCTCCGTGCTTGCACCTTACCTAGTCAAACTCTTCCAGCTCTATCTATCAACATCTACCTTTCCTTCTTGCTGGAAGTTTTCTCACATTCAGCCTGTTCCTAAAAAGGGTGACCGCTCTAATCCATCAGAACGCCTGACTTTTGATCTCTCGAAAATTTTTGATAGAGGCAAAGCCAACTTAGTAATGTTCAATGCCTTAGAAACTCAATGACACAACCTCCCAGATTAACTATCCCCTTTTCTTCAATGACACTCAACTGTCCCCATCTTTTACACTGAACATTCTCTGTCTATCTTTTACTAATAATCTAAATTGGAAACTTCGCATCTCATCCCTAGCTAAAGCAGTTTCTATGAAGTTAGGCGTTCTAAGTCGTTTCCACCAGTTATTCTAACTACACCCCCACAGCTGTTAACTCTGTACATGGGCCTTATCCGTCCATGTATGGAGTATGCTTCATACGTATGGGGGTTCCACTCATACCGCTATTTTGGGTTCCACTCATACCGCTATTTTAGGTTAAAACTGTTTGTACTCTGAGGAAGACGGTTGTCCAAACGTTAGAGGAATAAAGTTTTTCTACTATATCCTGTTTTTCAAACTAAGGGGAGGAGCGACAGGTTATATTCACTCCCAGTGGATCAGTGTGTAGGTCCGTCTGGGAAGTCGTCCGCTGAATGGTCGCGCCAACCACTACAGTCCCATTCACATGCACAAACACCACCACTCACACAGACACACATACATAACTGTAATCTTCACCACCACCACCACCACCATCACCATGACCATCACCACCACAAGAAGTACAATAGAGCAACATCAGCAGCAGCAACAAGATTCACTTTAATTTTATAGTTTTTTGCCTTTTTTTTTTATTCAACTTATCTGACTCAGAACTAGAGTAAATATTATTGCATTTAGAATACTGTTTAATAAAAGATCTTTTTATATATATATTTTTTTCAACAAATGTGATGTTGGGTTGCAACCCGTTAATGACGAGCTCGTGTGTGTGTGCGTGTGCGTGTGTGTGTGTGTGTGTGTGTGTGTGTGTGTGTGTGTGTGTGTGTGTTCCATTCTCTCTCTCTCTCTCTCTCTCTCTCTCTCTCTCTCTCTCTCTCTCTCTCTCTCTCTCTCTCTCTCTCTCTCTCTCTCTCTCTCTCTCTCTCTCTCTCTCTCTCTCTCTCATAAGGACTTGGAATGTATCAAATATATTTGGACTGCACGACACTAAAAATGAAGTTCCTTGCATCACGTATTAATTTCTGATCCGTGACGCCTTCCTCCTCCTGCTGACTGTGCAACGCTTCTTTGTGCCATACAAAACCCTACATACGTAACACGAGTCAGGTTACATTAAACTAATCTAGATATTCAAAACTCAGCTTCCACAGAATTCATACATATGTAACATCCCTGAACTCCCACAGAATCCCACAGACATACAACACTATCTTTCCATACATTGCTCAACCCAACACTAAAATTCGCAAAGTGAGGAGTGGCGGCACTTGGCAACTCAAAATTTTTGTGATAGGACATGGAGAATGTTTATTCTTTTTGTTAATCACTGAGAAAAGTTCCTTTCCTGATATTACGACGGACCAGCGACCACTTCCGCAAGGCTCTGCGTGGAAACGTCCGCCGAAAAAATGTACAGGTGACATTTTGGGAAAAATATTATATGGTAAAAATTTTTGAAGCATCATTAAAAGCGTAAACGTAGAACGGATAGATGGAAGGATGAGAGAGAGAGAGAGAGAGAGAGAGAGAGAGAGAGAGAGAGAGAGAGAGAGAGAGAGAGAGAGAGAGAGAGAGAGAGAGAGAGAAAAAATTCATAAAACTTGGAATAAAATGATACGAAATCAAAACATGGAGATGAAAGAGTGAGGTAGGAAAGGATGGCGGGAGGGGTTGAAAGGAATAGTGAATTGAGGGATGGCGGGTGGAGGCGTGGGTGCTGCAGGCGCTGAGGCGTCTTGCACTTTACAAACTCATAAAACCGTCACCGGGAAAAGAAACGACTTGGGAGACAGAAAAACAAGAGAGGCGGCACGAGGAAGACTGACGCGGGGACGAGAATCTATCAGGTGTTCCAGTGTCAGGCTGCACTTCACCCAGCCTCCCACCAGCCGGGACACCTACATCTTCACCACTTCTTCAGCTTCATCCTGACTATAGATATCCATAGCCTCACCTCAGCTTTACTCCAGGTCTTCATCTCTTCCTCAGCCTCGCCCCATCTTCACTACAGTAAGCCCACGCTTTTATTACTTCCTCAGCTTTACCCCGGTTATTAACCTCTTACACGGTGTGATCTTAGCTTCACCTCAGATCTTCATCTAGTCCCCAGACTCTCTCAAACCTCCCTAGTCTTATTTCTCCTTTATGGTTTGCCTCAACCTCACCCCTTGATTTCATCTCTCCCCAGCTGTGCTTTAAACCATGCCTTGCTTCATCTCCTACCCAGCTTCACTCCGGCTCTCAATGCCTCCCCAATCAATCCTCAGCTGTCTATTCTCCCCAGTAACGCGCCCCAGCATGACGTCCTCATCCCAAAACCCGGGCAGATCCACTTCACCCCATCACCACTTCACCCCAGCTCTACTCTGTATTCACCTCCTCCCTTCCCCCCCCTGCACTCTCACCCCCAGCACGAGGCAGCCGCGCAAAGTATTGGCATCTTCTGTCTCAAATTGCTACTAACTGTTGCCGATGACCACCAGAACTACCCGCCGTGGAGAGTGGTACTGGTGGTCATGACTCCGCTTGTCACTGGCGAGACGCGGCACCTTCCCCCACTCACTCCCAGCAGAACATGGGTGGCAACTCTCGCACAGAACACCTGACTTTCACCCTCTGCCTTCCCATTCTCACTTGGAGCGTAAGTGTATCTTTTTGTTATTTCCAGAATATATTCAGACAACAACTTGGAATAATACTTAGCAGTGCTCGGCCCTATCCCGAAGCAAAGAGCTCTGTTATAACTTGAGTAGCTTTTAATATACATTCTTACTCTCCACTCTGCGTCCTTCCCAATGGCTGAGCTTTGAAGCGAGGAGGACCACTTACTTCCCTTGGTGCTCCTAGGCGTACAGTACCGGCACCGACAGCAACTTACTGTAGTTGTAGAACGATACCTTGAGTGATACAAACCCATATTCTGTAGAAAAAGAGAACCATCCCCACCACCACCAGGAACGAAAAATTGCTTTTTTTGAGATCCATTACTCTAATTTCCGCCATACGAGACTAAAGGAAGCAATGAGCACGAATGAGTGGCGCGTGTTGCTGTGTCAGTGCGGGAAGAGAGGCGGAAAGATGCAGATTAGCTTGAGCTTGTGTAGCAATGCACGCACCGGTCACACACGTCTTGTTCTGTGTCTCTGCCTGTCTGTCTGGTTGGCTGCGTCTGTCTGTCTGCATGCCTGTCTCTTTCTCTGACTGGATTCGTGCATCTGTCTCCCTTTCTCCTGCGCCATTCGGAGAGTCAGTTTGTCGATTTGAGTTAGGCAGCCCGTCCGTTCGCCCCTCTCTGTCTCTCTCTCTCTCTCTCTCTCTCTCTCTCCCTCTCTCTCTGTGTGTGTGTGTGTGTGTGTGTGTCCCCTCACCTGTGTGCTTACTTGTGCTGGGAGTGGCGTCCCGAGGTACACCAGCACACTGTGGAAAAGTAAAACTGTGCTGTTGTCCAAGGGTAATATAAAAGTGTAAAAGAATAAAAGAAATAATTAATTAATAATGATAATGATAATAATAATAATAATAATAAGAAGAAGAAGAAGGAGAAGGAGAAGGAGAAGAAGAAGAAGAAAAAGATGATGAAGAAGAAGAAAAGAAGACGAAGACGAAGAAGAAGAAGAAGAGGAGGAGGAGGAGGAAGAAGACGGGAAGACGAAGAAGACGAAGTCGAAGAAGACGAAGACGAAGAAAAGAAGAAGAAAAGAAGAAGAAGAAAGGAAGAAAAAAAGGAAGAAAAAGGAAGAAGTTAAGAAGAAAAAAGAAAAAAAGAAAAAGAACAAGAACAAGAAGAACAAGAACATGAAGAAATAAATAAGCAAAAGTTTTTATTGTTTTGTCCTGACCTCCAAGAACTGAGTGGTGTGAGTTTAAAGTTAGAAACATAACTCAGGTTTTTCTTTTTAATAGAAGTTCTTTATTCAGTATTAATAAACACTGAGAAGTATGAACACTGCAAAATATAATACCGACATTATATTGTTCTCCTAATGCTGTCGTACTGTGGCCCTGTATTAGTGATATGGAAAGCGTCAGCACCTCTCTGCTATTCTCCATTCCAGGATTTCTGCAGGCACAGAACTTTTCCCGTCTCTTAATGGCTTATACGTATTTCCACACCAACGCCTCAGTTCCTTCAAAACCTGCGGGATAATTTTCCTGAAGCACACGTATCATTTCCCTGTCATAGAAAGAGAAGCAACAACATTGTTACCGTGACGTAAGCTGGACTCCCTGCCTCACTCAGCGCCTCCAGGCCACTCTTGGCCCACACCAGGCAGTCTGCAGAGGCTGTTTTTTTCCACCCCATCCCCGGTGCACTGGAGACGTGACCTTCCTCGGATGTCTGTCTCTCTTGATGCGACACTGACAGTCTCGCCCTTCTTGGTACGCCCCTGTGTGTGTGTGTGTGTGTGTGTGTGTGTGTGTGTGTGTGTGTGTGTATTATTCCCCCAGCTTCGCACTAAGATCACACAGTCCTGTGCAGCAAATCTTCAGGCAATGATCATTATTCTGCATGTTTTATTTCCGCGGGTTTCAATTATATTTCATACAACACTGGCATTAACAACAGCGACCAGTCTCTTCCCGCTCATTCATTCCACAGTTGTGGCGACAAAAAGTCCACGCCATTCCCTCTCACCTCTAACTTGTGAGCCAGAATGAGTTGCGAGGATCAAGTCACGCTACCGAGATATATTAGAGGTCAAAATAATGTGTAATTCCCTGATTTGTGAGGAACATCAACACGGGACTGAGCCGCCACCGCCACCGACACCACCACCGACACCACCACTCGCAGTCGCCGTCAAACACCAAAATTCACACACCTAAAGTGATTTCCTTCAGCCTGAAAACCTTTGATTCAGAAATGGGAAACTACCACTTAGGAACTTTATGCTGCACTCACCCTGCCGCAGTGACGCCTGCACCACACTCAATTTCTCACAATCATGCACGTACCACACTCAACCTGTCACAGCCACACCTGCACCACGCTCATCCTACCAGTCACGCCTGCACCACACTTAACCTGTCACAACCACATCTACGGGGTACAAGTCATTCCAACTCCGGTCGTCCGTCATGACAGGGGGATCAGTCGTTTCTCAGGTCTCCCGCGCACACATCCACGCTGCCCCTTCACCTCACAAAGCTCTCGCACGTCACCCAAACCCACCTTGCTGTCACCCGTTCTCTTCCGGTGACTCTTGAGGCGCTCACCACAGCCCAAGGCACCGCAGGTCATCGCCAGCAGCACCATGATACTGTCACACTCAGGAACACCCTCCGTCACTACCACGACGGCAAGGTGTCATGTGGCCATGCGGTGGTGCCTCGCCCTCCCTCTCGCAGCCACTCCCAAATACTCCCAAACTCCAGTCATCCGTGCCGCTGGGTCTCCACTGTGGGCCTTAAAAAGTCCATGGGTCACCGAGACTCTCTAGTGGACTGTGCCGTGTGGGTCTTGCAGCAATCCAGGCACGGCCGATCATCTCTTTCATATTGTGACTAAAAGGTCTGGAACGCGTGAAGGAAAGGACTGGCTTCACGAGTACATGAGCAGTGGCTATGATGGCTCAGAATATCCTGGAGAAGGTTTGCTTGTCTTGCACAGGAGTTTCAATTTGCTTTAATATCATCACAAAAGAACATAAACGAAGAACAAATAGCAGCACACACGCGCACGCGCGCGCACGCGCGAACGCACGCACGCACACGCACACACACAATATATATATATATATATATATATATATATATATATATATATATATATATATATATATATATATATATATATATATATATATATATATATATATATATATATTGACCTTTATCATTTGCGAAGCCACTTACGATAGAGTTCACTACTCAATCCAGAGCAAGAAACATAAGATACGAAATTCAAGGATTTTTTTTTACATGTGAAGATGAAAGATGAAACCCGACTCAAGAGGTGCGTATTAACTGTTACTCACCAGCGTTGTTGTTGCTGCCGCGATGAGTGGACGATCGTGTCAGGAAAGAACACCGCTGGACATTATCTGAAGAAAATAGATATACATAAATGTTGGAGTAAATAGATATAACAAGCTTGAACTACAACTTAAGATAAAAGGGATAAAGCACACGTACATTAATGACCGCATTACAGGGAACACACACACACACACACACACACACACACACACACTTATAAGAAAAAAAAAAATACACGGGATGGCCTGATAATTCCGGGTCTGGTTTTCCAGGTTGGTCGGCACCAAGTCGCCAAGTGGTAAGATACTTCCTTGGTGTCAATGTATACTTTAGATATACCTAATATGTATGTTAATATGCAAGTCAATATGTAACATGTGGATTTTCAACCGATGAGTCTGCCAGCAAACAAATCAATTATTATTATTATTATTATTATTATTATTAATTGTTATTATTATCATTATATTTATTATTATATTACTAGCATTACGCACGCACACACACACACACACACTTAGGTATCTAATAATTTGCAAAAAAGATCGCTCCGCATAGCAATGTTCGGCCCCGAAGATGGAACAACCCAAGCAACAGTTTACTGAAAACACACACACAAACAAAAAAAAAATCTTTAGAGCAGCTTTGTTAACAGGAAGACTGGGAAAAAGAGAGAGAAAGGGAGAGGGAGAGGGTAGGAATGCTTAAAGGAGGTGTGGGTGGAGGAAGGGAGGATTTGCAAAGTTTACGAGCAATGAGAATAAGCTGGGGAGGAAGGGTAAGCTGGGGAAGAAGAATAAGCTTCGGAGGAAGGGGGGAAGCCCTCTCACTCTTCACTGCAGCAGGGTGTGAGGGGGAGGGGTGGTGGGGGGAAGCCTTATCACTCTTCACTGCAGCAGGGTGTGAGGGGGAGGGGTGATGGGGGGAAGCCTTCTCACTCTTCACTGCAGCATGGTGTGAGGGGGAGGGGTGATGGGGGGAAGCCTTCTCACTCTTCACTGCAGCATGGTGTGAGGGGTAGGGGTGGTGGGGGGAAGCCTTCTCACTCTTCACTGCAGCAGGGTGTGAGGGGTATGGGTGATGGGGGGAAGCCTTCTCACTCTTCACTGCAGCATGGTGTGAGGGGTAGGGGTGATGGGGGGAAGCCTTCTCACTCTTCACTGCAGCATGGTGTGAGGGGGAGGGGTGATGGGGGGAAGCCTTCTCACTCTTCACTGCACCAGGGTGGTGGGGGGAAGCCTTCTCACTTTCCTATGCTGCCTCGCACAAGTCTTGCGAGTCAGCGGAACAGAGCGGCAGTCCCACCAGGCAGTGTCATCAAGCACCAGGCGAGGGCGCCTGCTGCTCCTGTGGGTCTGCTCGCGTGTAGGAAGAAGGAAGAGGAAGAGGAGGAGAAAGATAAATGCACAGGGGAAGTAAACGAGGGAGAGGAAGTGAGGAAAAACAGTTATCAGGGAAAAGGGCGACCACAGAGAGCCAATTTCCATTATAAACCATTTTCTATTTCAAGGCACCCTTTGCGCTCTCTCTATCTTTCTCTCTCCCCCACCTACGCACTCGTCTTGTGGAGGGGGAGGGGCAGGGAGGGAAGGAGTAGCCACGTAAACTTGTATATAATTACTTGATGTCTGCCAGAGGAGCTTCAGTGTCACCGGAGAGAGTTTTTTTTGTTTAGTCTTTTCGCTTTTCACCTCCACTCCCTCATTACCTGCCGGCGGGGCTCCATTCATCGGGTCTGCTCTCCGCGTGTTTACCCTTCTTCGTGCCAGTCTTGCCTCGGTCTCCCCTGCTCACTCCTCTCCTGCTCCTGCTCCTCTTTCCACGACTGCTTTATCTTAATTCCTCCGGGCTGTGTCTACTTCTCTTTCACGTCTGTCTCTCTTATCATCCTCTTTTCTTTTTTTTTCTTTTTTTTTTGTTGTTGGGAGGGAACAGTGTCTTCTCATTCGCTCTCTTTCTCAAGCTCTCTTAAATTCTTACTTTCTGTATTTCTTTTTTTCTCTCTACATTCTTCTTATTCCCCTATCTTTTGCTAATCGTCTTTCATTCGTTTCCTTCCTGTTCTTAATTATTTCCGGTTGTGTTTCTTCACCTTTTATTCGTTATTCTTTTTTTTCCCTCTCATTCGTCCACTTTTTATTTTTCTTGTCGGTATTTACTTTATCATTTTCTTCCTCCTTATCCTTTCTATCCAGCTCTTCTTCCTAGAATTCTTCCTCTCATTCTTCTTTCCCCCCACACACACCCTGACGCACCTCACAGCCAACACGGTCTCATCGCGACAACCACCAATACGCCACAGCCAAGCCAAGACGCGCCACAGCACTAAAGAACACTCACACACGTGTCGCCAAACAATGAAGGTTCAATCAATTCGCTCTCCTCCTCGGCCAACCTTCTCCCTCCCTCCCTTCTGATACACACTCCCACAAAGCCAGCACCGCCGAGACACTTGTTTTAGCGAGTCACTCCTGCAAGTCTCGGGCGGTCGGTGAGGGATGAAATCCAACATTTGCTCTCTTCTCTCTCTCTCTCTCTCTCTCTCTCTCTCTCTCTCTCTCTCTCTCTCTCTCTCTCTCTCTCTCTCAAATCACTACCTCTTCTCCTCTCATGCTTCTTTCCTCCTCCGTCCCCCCGTCTGCCTCACTCCTCACCAGTGTTGTGAACAGCAGCAGCTTTTTACACAACAATTATGCAGCTTTTTAATTGTGGAAACGTGTCGTTTTTTTTTTTTTTTCTATTATCTTTCTATTCATGGTGGAAGACATGATTGAGGAAAGAAGGACGAGGTAAGGGGAGCACTAGGGGTCTGTGCAAGGAGGATAAGGGGAAGAGAGGAGAGATGGGGAACCACTTAGGTGTTAGAAAATGTGAAAATGTCGAGTGACATTATTAAAATTTTAATTATTATTATTATTATTGTTAGTAGTAGTAGTAGTAGTAGTAGTAGTAGTAGTGGTGGTGGTGGTGATGGTGGTGGTAGTGGTGGTGATAGTAGCACTACTAGTAGTAGTAGCAAAATTATTATCTATTACTCTTTAAGGATTAGTTAAAAATTATGAGAGCGCTACGTAGTACTTAAATAAGTAGCGTTTGTATTTTTAGTGAGTGTGTGTGTATGAAGTAATCTATAAAAAAATAAAGTATAATAATAATAATAATAATAATAATAATAATAATAATAATGATAATAATAAATCGTTTGTTATCGTTGCATTCGTAAGGCTGAAAATTTAAATAATAATAGTAAAAGTGTGGGGGGATAATGGAAACAAGTGGAAACAAGTGGAAACGTTTTACAATGAAAATTGAAAGAAATTATATGAGCTTGATGATGTGTTGTGTCTTCCAAGCAAGGCGCGGTCCTGCACATGAGGGCGATGGCACGCAGTGATGAGAGGAAAACCCTGGAGGCTGGGGACACACACACACACACACACACACACACACACTGGTAGTACATGATCCCTGTTAAACAATCACTACAAACATGACAACACCTTTGGCAATCTGAATGGCTTTCATTACTCTGTTGAGAATAGTGAAGACTATACAAAGTTTCAAATGTTTCCCGCCTGCCTCGACCTGCCTTCTTCCGTGCCCCTGTGCAGGGCTTGGGAGAAGACTAAGTAGTGGTCTCGGCCCATCACAAACTCGGGTTGGTGAGTCGCGTTACCTCGTTCTGGTGATGCCTGTGGAAAGGCTGAGGCCACGGGGTAGGGGAGGAGGGGCGGAGGGGGATGAAAGCTCTGGAATGTTGGGAATGATAAGAATGCCGAAAAGAGATGGAAAAAGAGGAAGAGGAGGAGGAGAAAACCGAGTAACTGTGTAAGAAAACAACACTGCTACCAAAATACTGCAAAGAGACGTTTAAATGGCAGGGAAAGAGGAGGAGGAGGAGGAAAATGGGATCAAAAGGCTGCAGAGGGATGATAAAAGTGATGACTTATTTCTTCGCGAATGCCTACACACACACACACACACACACACACACACACACACACACGCACACACACACACACACACACACACACACACACACACAAACTTATACATGTACTCGCACAGACAGACAAACAGACAGACAGACAGACACACAGACAGACAGACAAACAGACTCTCTCTTGGTAGTTTGTCGATGTCGTCAATGACGTCTTCACGGAATGAAGAGAACTGCGCAATAAACTGATAAAGGTGAAAAGGTGGGTGCGCTATCCTCATTCCCACTGTCTTGACCCCCTGAGCCTCAGATCTGGTGGCATGCGAGCTCCAAGACCACCAGGAGACGCTCAGGAATACAGGGACCTGCCGGAGCCTGCATCTACTCCTATGGATGGCTGCCAAGCGTGAAGTCCCACCACGGGTCTTAAGATTAGAGTTTTTTTTCCTTTTCTTAGGTGAACTGTTTTACCACAACTAAAGAGCTCCACCAACTCTTATGTGAGTTTTAGGTCGAGCTGAGTCCACTCCCACGCCACACAGAGAAGTCACAACTCCATCGGCTTACATCCCGTCCCTACTTGCTGCTAGGTGAATAGGGGTTTTATATTAAGTGGCTTGTCCACTTCTCTCGCCGCGTCCGGGACTCGAACCTTCTCGGTTGTGAGTCGAGCATGCTGACCACTACACCACGGGGACACACACACACACACAGACACACACACGAATTAGAGCAAGGACAAGTCAAATTATTATTGGTCTTCGCTCATTCATTCTCCTTTCAAGATTGTTGTGCAGTTATAACCTCACAACAACACCGACGATAACACAGAGGTATTCTTGATTCACACACACACACACACACACACACACACACACACACACACACACACACCAACAGCTCCAATGAGGCACAGGCGCGGTAAGCGAGCAGCGAGTGATAACACGCGGAGCGATGACCCCAGCAAGAATGAGGGCGAGGGGCGCACAGGAATGAAGCAATTACTGCCCACTGACGCGCCGCTCAGGGAAGGGAGGCGAGGAGCACGGCGAGGGGAGGTGACCAAGAGATCGAGTACGAGGGGAGTGAATAGCAATCAGTGTGTCAATGGGAAAAAAGCTCATGTTTGGACTCTTAGCGTCAGTGAACATGAAGAGAATTACAAAGTCTTGTTTCTCCACCTCGTACAGATTCCCTGCCTTACTGACTCTGCTTTTTGCGCCTTCCTGTGACTTGAACCTCTTTAAGAGTCTAGTATCACGACACCTTAGGGAGTAAATTGACCTGAAACCTTCTTAAACTCGGTTTTTGTAAAGAGACAGTTGAGAAAACTTATTTCATACTCGCTGCACTTCTCCAATTCCTGCAAAAAGAAATATTTAATTCGTTTGCTGGTGATAAAAAGACATGTGTGTGTTTACTTTTTCCTTTCTACTGGGCATTTCTCTCCTTCCTCCTTCCTGTTTATCCTTCCATCCACTATTCTCCGCCTCTTTCCTTCCCTTTTGAAATTTGAAACAAAAAATGTTGTGAAGTACAAGTATAGAGTACCAAGTAAATCAGCCATTCTCACCAGTGGAGAATGGAAATACTTTGTGTGTCATATCAATTCGTGTGTAATTGGCATTATATGAATAAGCAAAGGAGATGATATCAATACACATATGTATTCTACATGTGAGTTGACAAAAATATTTCTGGACATTTTTCTGTCTCCAGTTATTTTTCCTGACTGGTTTTTGAAATATATGAAGCATGATTTCATTATTTGGTTCTTCTATCTTATAGAAAATATATCTACTATACTTTCCAAATTGAATTAAACATGTAATAGTTTTAATATAATTCCAGGTGATTCCGGTGGCTCTATATTTTGGAAAAGGCACGTGTGAAGCACAAGCAGTCTGCCTGCTTGGAATGTTTTGAACTCAAGCTCATCACCTACGTAAGACGTCTGTTGAAGAATGCAGCTTCAATTCCTACAGGTAAACTATCTTCAACTACATATTACACAACATTTCTGTCCTTGCACAGCTGTGTGTTGTAATTGGCAATGTTTAATTTAGTTGTAGTAAATGTGGTTAAATAACATTCATGATGAAACAGTTTATAAGCAACAGATTCTAAATATTGATGAATAGTATTTACAGCCTTATTTTCATTTATTTATTTATTTATTTATTTATATACACGTGTATTACATTATATGGTGAGCTTTCATTTCAGTATATATTTGCTTGTAAATACCATTCAGTAATCTCATAATTCTCACTGTTATCTAAATCACCTCCTAAAAAACACAAGAAAACAAGGAAGCTGCATAAGTCGTCAGAGCTACACGTGACAGTCGCTGCGTGAAACATGCGCACCACCTGTCATCCTCATCCATAAATTTGTCTGATCTTCTTTTAAAGCTCCTTACTGACTCTTCACTAACAACCTGATTACTGAGTCTATTCCATACATCTACCACTCTATTTGAGAACCAGTTCCTTCCTCTCTTAAATTCTAACTTTATCAAGCTTGAATTAAAAATAAAGATAGAAAGAAATGGTGTGTTGGTATTTTTTCCCATACATTTCTTTATATGATAATAATATTTCGTTATAACTGCAATTTTAATTTGTGCAGTTCTCGCTTTTTTAGTTAACGAAACTTTTTATTTATTTATTTATTTATTTATTTATTTATTTTTTTTTTTACAGATTGTGTTGTATCAACGCGGGTTACAGCATGAAAAGAGATAACTTATATTATCTCTGCCTGGCCCAAGATACACATTTGTTGAGTTTAGTGTGTTAACTCCTGGGATGAGCAACGCAAAATATTTTAAGATGTATTTTTAATATGGAAAAGAAATTGTTGTGGAAATAATGAAAGTATACACAAGGTTTATGATTGCTATTAATCCTTTACTACTATCTATAGACTTATGAACCTTGTTGTCGTTTGCAATTAAGCCTTTATTTTATTTTTTCTAACTATGTTAATATAATATATGCTATACTGTTTTTGCATGTTTTGTAAGCAGCTTATGATTGCTAAAATTTCAAAGTACCTGCTCTTGTACTATTGATATTATTAAAACTTTAATATTATATCCTCAAGTAATTTATTTACCTATTAAAGCTACTATAATTAAAGTGAAAGTTATTTATAAAGATATTTAAGGGGAAAGATGGCAATAGAAGTGAATTTTCCATTAACAATAATCGTTCTCTGCTAGTTCGCGGCCTGGCCTGAAAGCGACAGCATTATCGCTGGTTTCATGTTTCTCGAGACTTAAGCTTCCTTGGTGTTGTCTGCCATGAGAGGGATTTGCCGATCATTGTCGCACTGAGAGAAACAGACAAATGCTGCTAAGCAAAGCTGAAAGCCGTGCCTGAAATAGTTCATGAAAAGTGTCTCTCGTAGAGAACACATCAACAAGTCATGGCTAGTAATCAATTATCCTGCTGCACACACTTCCACTGTGTTTAGCTTGGTCTTTTCCCAACATGTTGAAGTTTCTGATCTAGTGAAAATCTCTCAGTTGTTACCTATGCTTCGTGAGGAGACTGCGCAGATTGAGTGACCTAAGGTTAAAGGTAACACATGAAACACAGAGGAGAGGAATTCTCGCAGTGACTTCACCAGCGCAATTCGAGGGCTCCTGAGTTGAGACAAGGCGCTCGTAGTCTACGTCAAAATTCTGAATACATGTCCAGTAGAGAGTTGTGAATGAATCCAGGAAGAGGTGTCCCTGTGAGAGTGTGGGACGAGAAGCAGGATAGCGATGATCTTGTAGAGAAGGAGGAATGAACAGGTATGAAAGCACTTTTTACTTGATGTTATACGAAGACATATGAACGAGGAGGAGGAGGACGAGGAGGCGAATAGAAAGAGAAGAGCGAGAGGAGGAAGATATTGTGAAGAACAGTGATGGAAAGAGGTAAATATCGGAAGGCAGAATGTATTGAGAGGGTTGGGGAGGGACATAAGACAGAGAGGAGAGGCAAGACAGACAGCAAAGCAAGTGAAGAATGGAGATGACAAAAATGAAATAAAAGGAATGCAGGGTGTGGAGGGAAGGTGCGCGGAACGGTGACGTGCAATGAAGCCGTAAAACACATGCCATGCTTCGTATTGTCTCTATTTTAGCCTCGGTGAAGCTTCATTTTGGCGCCACTTCATCTCGGGTTCTTGCGTCCTCGCTCCAGGAAAGAGAGGAAAAAACGTGAAATTTAATCCTGTTTTAGAAAAGTTTGTCCATTTGTCATTAAGGTTTTGTTCCATGAGAGAGAGAGAGAGAGAGAGAGAGAGAGAGAGAGAGAGAGAGAGAGAGAGAGAGAGAGAGAGAGAGAGAGAGAGAGAGAGAGAGAGAGAGACCAAATATATGAGGAAATTTACGCGTGAGTGAAGCTTATGCGCAGAAGGTAGATAAAATAAATGAAAAAGCAAAATAAAGAGAGAAAGAGGAAAGGGATTGTACAGAATTACACAGAATAGGCAAACAGCAACATACTTGTGTGTTATTGTATTCCGTTTGGGAAATACTCCTAACTAACAGCTGTTTAAAGATACAGGATAGCATACCAGAAGACTGCTCCCCGCCCACCACTCCTTCCAACTTACTCAGCCATGGAAAAAAGAAAAAAAATAGGAATATTCTATGTAGTGTGGAAAAAATATATGACGTGGAATTTTCACAGGCAAGGATCAAAGGAGACTCTATTACTCACTCCGTGGCGAACTCTACTAGTATAACCAACTGAAAAGAAAAAAAAAAATTATATAATATAAAAATTTTATATATATATATATATATATATATATATATATATATATATATATATATATATATATATATATATATATATATATATATATATATATATATATATATATATATATATATATATAAAACCATCAGTGAAGGAGGAAGCCCTAGGCATTATGACAATAGCAATTTAAACTTAATGGAAAGAGTAGAAACAGGAAGAAGACCAGAATTGGACACACTGGAAATAGCTCCAAGTGTTCGGAGGTCTGGAGGAAAAGGAGAAAGTCATGGAAGTGAATTACATGCCATAGTGATTTAAAGAACACGAGGAATGTCATCCTGTGAATGCAGCACGGAAAACAGAAAACAGACGTTGACACAAACTCCTAGCTTTACATATTCATTTTCTGTATGTACGAGTATGTATGTTCGCCTCTCTCTCTCTCTCTCTCTCTCTCTCTCTCTCTCTCTCTCTCTCTCTCTCTCTCTCTCTCTCTCTCTCTCTCTCTCTCTCTCTCTTAGAAAAGTTGCGGAAGGCGAGGTCAGAGAGGAGAAAAGATGAAGGTTTAGAAAGAGGAAAGAAGTTCTTCCAAGGTGAAAAGAAAGAGGCTTTTATGTGAGGGATGAGATGATGTGTGTGAGGATGAGAGAGAGAGAGAGAGAGAGAGAGAGAGAGAGAGAGAGAGAGAGAGAGAGAGAGAGAGAGAGAGAGAGAGAGAGAGAGAGAGAGAATGTGTGTGTGTTTGTGGAGGGATGCCACTCCGATATAGCCATCTTCGTCCTTTTCCTTCCCTCCCCTCCTGCACCCCAGATCCCACCAAACGAAGCCAGCATTACTTATTCAGCTCTGAAGAGACTAACTTGTTCAGTACACTCGAGGCGCTGCAGGACCACAGTTCTATATGGAGGTGCCACAACACTTCCTGCTATGGCTGCGAGATGCCACGCACGTGCCACAAGATGTCAAACACCTGCTGCAAGGTGCCATGCACGTGCCTTAAGGCGCCACGTGCATGCCTCAAGGTGCCACGCACGTGCCTCAAAAGCAAGGTGCCACTTGGGATAAGGCTTAAGGCCGCCACGCCACAGCCTCGCCTAAAAGTGTTCCACAAGCCGCCTGATCACCCGGATTTTGACTGAAGGCTTCACTTATTGCCTGGAGTGCCTGAGGGTGACGCGGCGCTTCCGCAACATGCCGCCTGTTGGCGCTCTTCGAGTACTGACTAGCAGGAAAGGAAAAAAAAGCGAGGTCTCCTCACTGCGGTCACTCCCGCCTCAAAGGATGTTGTCATGAGATGCTCAAGTTACACTCGTGAATTGCTCCTAAATTTGAATACACGGGACGCGCTAAAATGAATCCTTTAACTTAATGATGAGTGTAGTGCTGGTGGTGGTGGTGGTAGTGGTGGTAATGTCCTTAGCGTGGTACAGGGAGCGACGGGAGGATAAACACGTGGCAAAGCGTCAATCTTTCGCCTAAAAAGAAAAAAAAAAAAGAAAAAGGACACAACTACATACAACAAAGGATGCAATGGAGATAAACGGTGAGGGAGTGAAGGTCGTCAGTGTGCCCTTACAAAAAAGTAATGTGGGAAAAAAGTCAAGGGTTGAAAAGATGCTGGAAGAAAAATTTGGAAAGTTCTTGTGTTAAAAAGTTGATGACGTCACCAGAACAGAAAACGAAATCTGGGAACAAAAACCGAGACAAAACGAGACGAACCACTCTCTCTCTCTCTCTCTCTCTCTCTCTCTCTCTCTCTCTCTCTCTCTCTCTCTCTCTCTCTCTCTCTCTCTCTCTCTCTCTCTCGCTCTCTCTCTCTCTCTCTCTCTCTCTCTCTCTCTCTCTCTCTCTCTCTCTCTCTCTCTCTCTCTCTCTCTCTCTCTCTCTCTCTCTCTCTCTCTCTCTCACTCTCTCTCTCTCTCACTCTCTCTCTCTCTCTCTCTCTCTCTCTCTCTCTCTCTCAAATAGTTGGCGTCATAGGAATGGTTGTTAATTTGCAATATTTCTCTTACCAAACTAATCATATGAATTGATTTCTTCTTTTCATCACATCCAACATGTTTTTTTATTATATATATATATATATATATATATATATATATATATATATATATATATATATATATATATATATATATATATATATATATATATATATATATATGTGAGCCATTCTCTCTCTCTCTCTCTCTCTCTCTCTCTCTCTCTCTCTCTCTCTCTCTCTCTCTCTCTCTCTCTCTCTCTCTCTCATCGGCGAGGAGTTCACTAAAACAACGACCACCACGCTATTACCTTAGTTATAAACTTCTTCGTTAAAGAATCGAGTAAAAACAAAGAAAAGTAGCTACATAACTACAGGAAAGCAAACTTTTGTGAACTCAGTGCTCAAAAAAATGGACTGGAATTACTTATGTACCATCACAGATATTCATGCTCAGTCAAACCTTTTCACTGGAAAATAATTAAAACTGCAAAAATGCGTGCTTCTCAAAAATTCTCCCATTCAAAACGTTAAACCTAAATGGTGGAACAAAAAATTTACTGAATGTTTGCGCGCCAAGAGTGTCGTCCATAGCAAATTAGAATCCTACATTAATAGCGAAGAACAAACTAGATTAACAGAGTCGAGACGTAAAGCAAAGAAGTTAATTAAACAGAGCAAAAAAGGTCCACCGAATTACACCTTGCAAATCAGAGTAAGGCGAACCCGAAGAAATTATGTATCTTCATCGGGCAGAAGAGAGTGATTACCTCAACTATTGGGCCAATAATTAACGAAAATGGAGATTTCTACAACGATGAGGAGCAAATTAGTAGCATTCTCAACACTTTCTTTGGATCAGTTTTCACAGAGGAAGACCTCAGCGACATCCCTAAGATACCATGACCCGTATTCTTCATAGTGCTTATATTCTCTTCTTTATTTATATAAACGACATAGATGAGTATGTTACCGGTATAATACTGAAGTTTGCTGATGACACCAAATCAGCGAATACAGTAGTCTCTTAAAAGTGTAGATAGCGAAATTGATTTATGAGTAAGAACATCGAGCAGCCTAAAACTTAACCAGCAATCTTCAGAAGTCGTAAAGAAAGCGAATAAAATAATTGGTTTAGTTGGCAGGTGTCACGTGTATATATGTATTTAATTAGTCACCCCTTTCTTATAGGCCTACGCGCCACTTTCTAATAGACAATACCCTCCTGGCCAGACACGTGAGACATCTATAATATTAATAATATCTTATTTGATGCAGTCCTATTTTAAGCTAGACGTATATCTCAAATTAATTCTTATTATTTTACCTTGTATATATTGTGAAAATGTATCTATATATTGTTAAGTTAGTAGTTTAAGTTAGCTAGCTAGGTTATGAGTCATTAAGGCAAGAGCAGCCGAGACTATCCCCACTCCCACGGAAGAGTCAACTATTTTACATTACTTGTTTGCTATTCCCATACCTAGTTATATGTCACTTCACTTCTTGTGACCTTAAAACGATTGTAACATCATCCTTGGTTCTATAGTATTTATATATATGTAATAATATTCTCCCCTTGTACTGCATTGAGTTCTCGACTACTCTGGCCGGGATTAAACTGGGTCACGTGGGGTGGCCGCCGACCCGGGAAAGGCCGCGGCTGGGCGCTTGCTCTCTCTCTCTCACTCGCTGCGGCCTGGGCCTCAGCGAGGCCTGGGCCTCAGCGGCCTGGGTTCCTCTCTCATCCTCCCTGTGCTTGCCGAGAGAGCTGCTTTGGTAACCACGTGGTTAATAGTGATAGTCAGGAAGGTGGGTTCGTGTTCTTGACGAATTCCTCCTCTTAGGACATCCTTCAATTGTGTTAATTGTGTTGTGTTATCTGTGTGTCTTTTACCCTGAATAGACGGTGTTGCTTAAGGTATCGTCGTTGTTTTTTCTCATCAATCATCCATTCCCAACTACACATTTTTTCTTGTCACTGTGTGGAAGATCGTGGTGATCCTTGTTCGTCTCTTCCCCTTATTTACCACGGAGATCAGCTATAGAACGGTGGAGAAGGAGGGTGTCAGGGTAGGTCAGCTCCCGACACAGCAAGTGGTAAGTCTCGTCGACTTAGAGGAGGAGAAGGGGCGCAACAAATGGGGGGCCTGTCCGGGATGTGATTTTCTTGATGGATGAATAATATAAATCAGTGCTTCGGTTATCCACTTTTGATTCATGTGATTGCTGTGCTGTATCATTCCACGTATTTTGTCAACGTTTTATCAATTCTAGTACTGTATGAATATTCCCACGTGTTGGTGGGCAGTGTTTTCTTGTTCCTGATTTTGTGAGTTGCTGTACTGTATCACCCCAGGGGTTTGGGGGGGTAGTCTACTTGGTGCAGTGCTCCTTTATCTGTGTTCTCCAGTGTTTTTCAGTAACTGTATTCTAGTATTGTTGGCATTTTACTTTTTAGCTGTATCATTCTGCTTCTCTCATCTGGTGGCTGTGCAGCTTAAGTTTTATCCCTTTAGGGACCAAATCACTTCATATTGATACCATTTCGTGATTTCTACTTGTGTTCCTTTCTTTGTGGCTGTTCCATTAGCTAGCTAGTTAGTTGTTCTAGAATTCTATTCTTTATTAGCAAACATGTTGGATCTGGAGGAGTTTATAGAGAATCCCTCAGTTGGAGCTCTTGTGCCCCTTCCAAAGAGTCAGTGGGCCCGCTTGGCTACCCACTTCCAGCTGGAAGTCAGGGCTTCGTTCAACAAGGCTCATCTTCAAAATATCGTCCTCGAGCATCTAGTCGATGAAAACATATTTAGCCAAGAGGAGGTAGAAGAAGCCTTCCCTGCATTCATTGGGGATACTGAGGGGGCCAAGCTCAGCATCGAGAGGGATCGGATCCGTCTGGAACTCCTGAGAGAGCAAAATAGGGCTCGGGAGATGTCCCGGGATGATAAAGCTGAGAAGTACGTCCCTCCCTTCTGTGAGAAAGACCCAGAGGATTTTTTTTCGCAATTCGAGAAGAATGCCTCCATACATCAGTGGCCTCTCCATCGCTGGGCCCCACTCCTCAGCAATGTCTTCACCGGGGCAGCTAGACAGGCGTACACTGCATTGACAGCCGAAGAATCCCGTGACTACTCTACAATCAAGTCCACTGTCTTGAGGGCCTATGAGCGTGTCCCCTCGCACTACAGGAAAATCTTCAGATCCACTCTCAAACAACCCAACCAGACTTGCGTAGAATTCTTCAGGGAGAAAATGGCCCAAGCAAAACGCTGGGTAGACAGTGAGGGGGTTGGGGGAAGTTATAAGAAACTTTTAGAGCTATTTGTGTATGAAGAAGTGAAATCCAGCATGCCTCCTCAATTACAATCTTATCTGGAGGGGCTGGGAAAGCATGACCTGGAGTCTGCTGGACCAGCTTCTGACCACTATCTCATATTAAACCCAAATGTTCATTTCAGCCGCAAGGTGCCCCTCAGTCAGTCAGCCCTCCAGCCTAACTCCACTGTCATGGGATCCAGGGAATCGGCCTCCACGTCTCATCTGTCCGGACGACCCAGGTTCACCCCATCTGCTTCAGGTGAGTCTGCTAACCGAGATGTGCGTACGGCTGGTTCCACTTCTAACAAACTCCCTACCAATCAACTTGGCTGCACCTACTGCAAGAAGCCCAATCATACTCTTGCCACATGTTTTCTTGTGAGCCGCTGCGCCTATTGCAAGCAGACGGGTCACCTTAAAGATAAATGCCCCAAAAGAGGAAAGTATAATGCCAGCCCCGCTCTCTTGGTTAGCAAGACTAGTGATCCTTTGGTGGAGCCGGTGTCCCCATCGGGTGATATTCCTGCTTTGGGCAAGGTCCATAATTTTCAGAATATTTGTAATAATGTCCCCTCTGATGTTCATGAATATTATAAACCATACTGTTTTAGTGGTTCAGTGTCTCTGCATGGTGATTCCCAACCTTCCATACCTATTACTCTACTCAGGGATTCGGGTGCTCTCCATAATTTTGTTTTGCGGAAGGTAGTCCCTCCTCTCTCACAGTGCCAGGTAGGAGGTTCCTTATGGGTCAAAGGGCTCTTCTCTCAGGGTGAGGTACCCCTGTGTCGGATTTACCTGCAGTCACCTGTGGTGTCTGGTTACATCACTGCCGGTATAGTGGACGAGCTCCCAGTGGATGGAGTATCTCTGGTGTTACGGAATGTGACGGTGGAAAATATGCCAGGCCAAACAGCTCCCTCGACCAACCATGGGAACCCACCTGACCCTATGCCACCCAAGGTATCGCCTGTGTGCGTGGTCACGCGTAGTGCCAGCCGCCGCATGGCTTCCAACGCTCCTTCAGAGCCACACCATTCCAAGACGACCATAGGTAATACTGTAGGCCATGACACCCTCAGTCCGGAATTTTCCCTGCAGGATTTTTTTCAACAGGCTGGTAAGGAGCCAGATCCCCCTGAGTCCTCTCTAAACTCAGATCCTGTGGTGCATTGTATTGAAGGCACCCCTGTAACCCGCTCCACTCTAATTGCGGAACAGGCCAGGGATCCCCAACTGAAGGTGTGTTTTGATCACGTTGTTGACCCCTCAGAGAGAGATCATCTTCCCCGTTGTTTTTATCTGGAGGGAGGAGTTTTGATGAGGAAGTTCCGCCCAGCAGATGTCCCTGCAGATCACGACTGGCGGGTGATCCACCAGGTTGTTATTCCTAGCTCCTTGCAGGGAGATATATTAAAATTAGCACATGATGGGGTAGGTGGTCATCTGGGAGTCAGGAAGACCCACCATAAGATATCCATGCACTTCTATTGGCCCTATCAGAAAAAATCTGTGGCCGAATATTGTAAATCGTGTAGGATTTGCCAGGTGTCGGGCAAGCCCTGCCCAACCATTAACCCCGCTCCCTTGCATCCTATTCCAGCAGTGGGAGATCCATTTACCCATATAATCATCGACTGCGTAGGACCACTCCCTAAGTCAGCCAGAGGGAATGCTTTCCTATTAACAATTATGGACAGAGCTACCCGTTACCCTGAAGCAATTCCCCTTCGCCGCATCACGGCTAAACTTGTAATCCAAGCCCTAAGCAGGTTTTTCACCCAGGTCGGTCTGCCCCTTTCTGTGCAGTCCGATCAGGGAACCAACTTTACTTCTGGATTATTCAAGCAGGTGATGGCGACCCTGGGAGTCCGGCAGTACAGATCAACGGCCTACCACCCTGAATCCCAGGGAGCAGTGGAGAGATTCCACCAGACTCTAAAAACTATGTGCCGTTCCTTTGTTTTAGAGACAGGGAAGGATTGGGATGAAGGAATCCACCTCCTCCTTTTTGCCATCAGGGATAGTGTTCAGGAGTCCCTAGGATTCACTCCCTTCCAACTCGTGTATGGGCACGAGGTCAGAGGTCCCCTAAAGGCCCTCAAGGAATGCTTCTTTGACGAGTCAGCGGCCGTGCCATTGGCTGCTTACGTCAAGCGTTTCAGGGAGCGAATGTGCATTGCCCAACGAGTTGCCTCAGAAAATTTGCAAGGGGCACAAGTGAAAATGAAGGCTCATTATGACCAGACCCACAAGGTGCAAAGCCGTGAATTCCACCCTGGTGACCAAGTGCTAGTGTTCCTACCCCTCCATCTAAGTCCCTTCCAATCAAGGTTTTGTGGACCATATAAGGTCATTAAAAAAATAAATGAGGTGAATTATGTGATCAGTACACCAGAACGTCGGAAGAAAACCCGACTGGTACATATAAATTTAATTAAACCATTTCATACCAGCAGTGATACTGAAAATAATGCGCCTCGGGAAAGCCAGTGTCTTTTAGTGTCGAGTGGCCATGAGGAAAGCGTTGATGCGGTAGTAGACCCAGTGTTGCGTAACTCTGAGGTGTTGCAAAACCCCGGAGAGAAACTGGCTCACCTTCCGTCGGAACAAGCTGCTGAAGTGCTACGTCTGCTGCAGGAACATCCGACGCTCTTCCACGACAACCCCAGCCTCTGCCCTCTGCTATGCCACGACGTCGACGTGAAAGGCGCTCCTCCTATCCGTCAGCCACCCTATAGGCTGAACGCCGAGAAGCGGGAGGTCCTTCGCCAGGATGTCCAACGGCTGCTGGAGCAAGGCCTCATCGAGCCGAGCCTGAGCCCCTGGGCGTCCCCAGTAGTGATGGTGCCCAAATCCAACGGGAAGGTGCGGATGTGTGTGGACTACCGCAAAGTCAATGCGGTAACAGTCCCAGACTCTTTCCCTCTGCCTAGGATGGACGACATCATCGACGACCTGGGGCGGGCGAGGTACGTCTCCAAGTTCGACCTCCTCCAGGGCTACTACCAACTTGGCCTGACGGAGAGGGCTTCCCAAATCTCGGCCTTCATCACTCCAGAAGGGCTCTACCACTTCAAGGTTCTCCCCTTTGGCATGCGGAACGCCCCTAGTTCCTTCCAACGCCTTATGAACCATGTAGTGATGGGCCTCAGTGGTGTAAGGTGCTACCTGGACGACCTGGTGGTGTTTAGCGATGACTGGGGACAACACCTGCAACGCCTTCGTGACCTCTTCCAGCGCCTCACCGCAGCCAACCTCACCATCAACCTAACAAAGAGTGAGTTTGGACATGCACAAGTCACATTCCTTGGGCATGTTGTGGGTCAAGGCCGAGTCCTACCAGTGAACGCCAAGATAGAAGCCATCACCCAGTATCCTGTGCCTGACAACAAAAAAGCACTGATGAGGTTCCTTGGCATGGCCACCTACTACAGACGCTTCTGCCCAAACTTCTCCACTGTGGCAGCCCCTCTGACAGATATGCTCAGCTCGAAGAGGGTGTTCGCCTGGACTCCAGACGGTCAGGTCAGCATGCCTTTGCCACTCTAAAGGCCCTCTTAACTGACACTCCTGTTCTGAGAGCTCCCGACTTGCAGAAGCCGTTTGTCCTACAGGTGGACGCCAGTGACCTGGGAACTGGTGCCGTACTCCTCCAAGAAGGTGAGGACAGTATTCTGCATCCCATTGGGTACTACTCGCACAAACTGAAAAGTTATCAACGAAGCTATGCAACCATTGAAAAGGAAGCATTAGCTCTCCTCATGGCCCTCGAACATTTTAAAGTGTATATCGGTCAATCACGGCTGTTGGTTTTAACAGACCACAATCCCTTAACATTCGTAGAAAGAATGAAACTGAAAAATTCGAGGCTGTTGCGTTGGTTACTCACACTGCAGCCTTACAACATTGAGATTCGCCATATACGGGGGAAGGAAAACCTCGTGGCGGATGCGTTGTCTCGTGCTCATTAATAAATTATATTTTATCCATATCCCATTTTGTACAAATTTAACTATAAGATTTAAGGTGTAATCAATAAATTAACAGTGAGCTACTGTACTTAAAGCAATATCATTAGATTTAAGCGTTTCACTGTCTGCGCCATCTCAACGCTTTCCTTTGGGGGGGGAGGTGTCACGTGTATATATGTATTTAATTAGTCACCCCTTTCTTATAGGCCTACGCGCCACTTTCTAATAGACAATACCCTCCTGGCCAGACACGTGAGACATCTATAATATTAATAATATCTTATTTGATGCAGTCCTATTTTAAGCTAGACGTATATCTCAAATTAATTCTTATTATTTTACCTTGTATATATTGTGAAAATGTATCTATATATTGTTAAGTTAGTAGTTTAAGTTAGCTAGCTAGGTTATGAGTCATTAAGGCAAGAGCAGCCGAGACTATCCCCACTCCCACGGAAGAGTCAACTATTTTACATTACTTGTTTGCTATTCCCATACCTAGTTATATGTCACTTCACTTCTTGTGACCTTAAAACGATTGTAACATCATCCTTGGTTCTATAGTATTTATATATATGTAATAATATTCTCCCCTTGTACTGCATTGAGTTCTCGACTACTCTGGCCGGGATTAAACTGGGTCACGTGGGGTGGCCGCCGACCCGGGAAAGGCCGCGGCTGGGCGCTTGCTCTCTCTCTCTCACTCGCTGCGGCCTGGGCAGGACGTTCCTCTCTCATCCTCCCTGTGCTTGCCGAGAGAGCCGCTTTGGTAACCACGTGGTTAATAGTGATAGTCAGGAAGGTGGGTTCGTGTTCTTGACGAATTCCTCCTCTTAGGACATCCTTCAATTGTGTTAATTGTGTTGTGTTATCTGTGTGTCTTTTACCCTGAATAGACGGTGTTGCTTAAGGTATCGTCGTTGTTTTTTCTCATCAATCATCCATTCCCAACTACACATTTTTTCTTGTCACTGTGTGGAAGATCGTGGTGATCCTTGTTCGTCTTTTCCCCTTATTTACCACGGAGATCAGCTATAGAACGGTGGAGAAGGAGGGTGTCAGGGTAGGTCAGCTCCCGACACAGCAAGTGGTAAGTCTCGTCGACTTAGAGGAGGAGAAGGGGCGCAACAGCAGGTTATTTGGATTAAATCTAAAGATACGATCCTCACTCTGTATAACTCCTTGGTCAGTCCCTTTTTTAGAATACTGCGTTCAGGCATGGTGCCTCTATTACCAGAAAGACATAGATAAATTAGACCGAGTTCAGCGTAGAGTAACAAAAATGATACCAAGCCTAAGAAACAAATCATACGAAGAGCGACTTGGAGAATTAAATTTATTTCCTTTAACTCACTGAAGACTGAAAGGCGACTAAATACAAGTGTTTAAAATAGTCAAAGGTATTGAAAACATGCACTCCAGTATTTTACGATAGACTTTTCAAATTACATGCAAGGAAACGGTTGCAAAACTGTTGGGAAGTCCTTAACTCTCATGAATCAAAAATTTCCTCTTTCCATCGAGTCGTCAGTGGAATGAGCTTCCTCGAGACTGTTCCAGAGTGGTTTTGAATTATCAATTACCGCTGGACACTGTTCATTAGTTTCTTACCTTTATGTAATAAAGTCACTCGTGGTGAGTTTCTGTGGTTTTCAGGTGAATGTCAAAGGTGAACGTATAAAAATATGTATATTTATATACTCGTATATGTACAGAGTTCTGGAGAAGGATGTGGCGTGTACGGGACAACGGGTGTCCTCTGCGTGGTACAGCGTTACACCCTGGTAAGAGACTGTCGGAGCCGGCACAAGGGACGCTTAGCGCCTTCAAAAAGTGCTGACAGTAGAAATAGGGGCGGGTTGACCGCACTCACAGTACATGAATATATTCATAATTATAACTCTCTAATTACATAAATAAGGCAAGGGAAAAGCTACTTATAGCCAAGAATAATACGTGCCAAAATACATTAGGGAAAGATTAATTATGGAGAATACTTAGATACTGTAATGTAGGTGCTACCGATTACTTATCGATGGCAATAAAAGGAGTATGGAAAGTTCCATGGTGTGCGTGTGACGTAGGGTGGCGTGATTATATCCGCCAACCCTTATCCGCCAACACCCACTATCTACACTTATGCATATATGTATCTATACACTTATATTGTTAATCAGGCAAGGCATTATAAATACAATACATATTATTATTAATTATGTGATACCGTTACAAGACGAGATATACTACACCACCATAGAAACTTTTAAACGCCATCTTGATTAATATTTTGCATCAAATCCGGTTTTTTACTTCTTCATCCCTGTAAAGTATTTCTTACCGATCTATTTCCTGTACGGTTTGTGCTGGAGGGAGTGCATGGTGGGGAAAGAGCCTTCTGCTTTGCTGTCCTTTTATTCTACTGTCATCTTAGTAGTCCTAGGTGACCTGACCTAGGCCTGTGTATCTATGCAACTCTCTCTCTCTCTCTCTCTCTCTCTCTCTCTCTCTCTCTCTCTCTCTCTCTCTCTCTCTCTCTCTCTCTCTCTCTCTCTCTCTCTCTCTCTCTCTCTCTCTCAATTTATTTTCCTCCCTTGTGTCTCTGTCTCTCCTTCCCTCCCTTCCCCCTCCCATCTTTCACTGGCCTCGCTGTTTTCCACTCACCACTCAATCTATTACTCATCTTCTCCCCTCCGTGCCACTTCTCATCTCCACTCACCCTCCCTCTCTCCTCATCCCTCCTCTCCCTGCTCCTACACTTCCCTCACATCCTTCCCTTCTCTCCCTTCCCCCCTCCCTGTCCCCTCTAGTCCGCCGTGTCCCCTGTTCGACAGCCCAAGACAGCCATCCATCATCCCAATGTTGTGTTGCATGTCCCTCACATCCTGCACTCTTGTTCCCTGCTCCAAGCCGAGTTAACTTTTGAAAATACACACACAGATACACACACACACACACACACACACACACCACACACACAGTCATGGAAGACTTTAAAGTATTTATCACTCATATAAGCTATACTTGCTTCTCTGCATGTTAAATACTTTATATTTTTATAGGCCATCATTACTATTATTCCCATTACCAATATAATTATCCGTATACAGTATCACAAAGTGTGTGTGTGTGTGGGTGTGTGTGTGTGTGTGTGTGTTGGGGTGGGTGTGTGCAAGTGTGTGTGTTAATGTGCCAAAATATGCACATCAGTAATAACGCGTGATTTTCCCGCGCGTGGCTGCAACAGGAGGCACAGCAGCTTGTGTTACGTAATGCGTGGGATTCTGTGGCTGGTGTGTTACAGTGCCTCTAAAGACTGATACGCATTCTTAGTGAATATTATGTTTAAATGTGTTCCAGTGCAGGTATTGCATTTCATCACTTTGGCGGGGGGAAAAATATGGCTACGAATGTATCAGGTGAAAAACTGCACCAACATTTATAATTCTCGGCCAAGCTTCGTGACAATTACAGTGTGCGAGTACACATCGCTGCTAGTGTATTCACTCCAGACTAAACTGTTCTTATAAATAATGTAAACTAACAATTATTCAAGGAGGTCAACCACGAGCAGCAACACTGTCGCCGACCAGTGGTGTGTCTCGGTGCATCGAAAGGTCGCGAAAATTTATTACTACACAAAGGCAGATATCACTGTTCAGAAAGAGAAGTCAAAGACACGCACCAAGATCCAGTAACCGAAGAGTTTAGTGCCTCACTGTGCATTTAGACGTTTTAAATATATGTATAAATATACTAATGTAAAACTGAATATCACCATACTCCTAATATCAAAAAATAAATAAATAAAAATCCCGGGCAAGAAAACGCAAATACTCTAGTCAGCAGCAGCAGCAGCAGGAGCAGTAGCACACTGACCCGCTCGCTTCTTGAGGAGAAACCTTGGCAAGAATTGAGGAAACTTTCGAAACGAGGTAAATATTGTACTTCCACAAAAGTCAGACTTTGAATCCCTCTTTAAGAACTGGGACACTGGGCAGCTTCAGAACGTTTTGTGTCCAGCGAGTGTGTGCTTGTGCGACAACACATTACTTGGGCTGAAAAGGGTAGTGGAAATGTTAACAAGGCATGTCTAAATGTGCATCAGGGGAAACTGTACACTTCGTTTGTGAAAACAGCTTACTTAAGACTAAAATGTTTTATATTTCAAATATGAGCAGTGTTTTGCTTTATTCCACAAGACTTCAGTGTGCCCTCTTGACGCGCCAAGTGACTTGAGGCTTACAAATTTTTTCCGGTCTGATCTTTTACAGAGGAAGTTTCTAGAGAGAGAGAGAGAGAGAGAGAGAGAGAGAGAGAGAGAGAGAGAGAGAGAGAGAGAGAGAGAGAGAGAGAGAGAGAGAGAGAGAGAGAGAGAGAGAGAGAGAGAGAGAGAGAGAGAGAGAGAGAGAGAACCGTGTTAATGAAAAGATTCGAAAATTTTATCCAGAGAATAAAGAAAGGAAAGAAAGATTTAAAGAAAAGACTTAATACACTGGAACGATTTTTTAATTTTAATGGAGGAGAAAAGAAAGTGAAACGAGAGAAAGC
Organism: Scylla paramamosain; assembly: GCF_035594125.1. NCBI lineage: Eukaryota > Metazoa > Arthropoda > Malacostraca > Decapoda > Portunidae > Scylla > Scylla paramamosain. The sequence continues at coordinate 2,777,907 of NC_087156.1, forward strand.
CAAAGGCGTGAAAAAAAAAGGAAAAAAGAAAGATATATCGATCAAAAATAACGATTGATGTAATCAGACTGAATTTTATTCATAGTGAACAGAGAAAAGAAGAGAGTACTGAAGAAAATAAGTTGAGAAAGTGTCCTAACAAAGAAGAAAGAGAATAAGTGAATACATTCTAGAGAAAAAAAAATACATATCTAAAGCAAGACAAAAAAATAAATAGACAAAAAAAAAAATGTGCTTCACTTCATTTTTTATGTAATATCACAAGTGTCACGATCGCTTACTTACTTGCGACCGTACGATCCCGGTTATCTTTCCAAGAAAGTGGACGTTACACTGATCCCGGAAAGTTTTAAAGGTCTGGATTTTTAAAGACTTCGAGTGCCTACCCGACCTATCCGAAATCGCCAGAATTACACCCTCTCACTCTACCTTTACCTCGACACAGCACACCTGGAATCACCTCTAATACCAGATCAATTTTGGGGGAGTAGAAAACACGATTATTCTATGTTACAAGCACATATATTAATACTAATGATAATTCACAAACAACATGAGGTAGTATACGTTAATACATGACGTTCTCATCACTTCACACAACACCAGAACCCGTTTACACCTCCACCAGTCATATAAATATTTCCCTCAACCGCAGGAATTTACTCAGACGCCATTACCGCGTCCCCAGACAATAATTCCCGTATTTCACCTCCTCACGCCTCACAGGAGATCACCATCATCACCAAAGATTACCCATAACACCATAACATCATCCCCAAAATCACCAATGCACCACAACACCAGCTTCCAAGGTCAACACCACAACCTCCACTCACAAAATGGCTACCAGTTTGACCTATGACCCCTTCGAACAGCGTCACCGGCACAACTCAACAACCGAATTTCAGCGGACAAGAGCTCTTGGTACCACAGAAGACTCACTAACCTGATCCTGAATATCAAGGTTATACCGCTACACCACTAATACCTCCACACAGTCACTCCACCACCAAACCACACCAAGATTCTTCCCTGAGAGTCGCCACCTTCTTCTCTACCTAACGACCTAAGGCGCTCTGCCTTCCCCTCCTTGGAATATGTTGTTGCCCACTCAAGCTCCCCTCGTTTCAACATATTTCCACCTCAATTATACTTCCTCCCTTATACATACAAAGATATAGAGAACTTAAATTATGAAGAGAATAATACTACATGATATAAAATGAGTAAATAAGCCTTACACTACTTATAACCAATAATAAGGATAATGTCCGAAAGGCAGGTAACCGGAACACGGGGGACACTAAGAAGACGTGATCCCATTCAAGGTAAACTCGGACAATAACATACACAAGAAACACAACATTTATGGGCTCAGTCATTATTCAATATACCTAATAATTTTTTTTTCTTTACTTTATACTGGAAATCAGCATCTTTTCAGCTCCATTTCTCTCCCTCACACACTCATTTCCGTGCTTCCTGGCGCGCCTGTCCTCTGTGTTCGCGGCGGCCTATTTCAAAAGTTATTTGACTTTCTACATTTTTTTTCTGCATTGGTTTTATGAAAACTAAATTAATTAAACTGGCCAGAGACACTTTTGCTGCTGGACTCCCTCAGTCTTGCTGCTGGACGCTCTCAGTCATCACCAAAGAATTGTCAGTACTCGTCGGTTGTTGATCTGAGCAAAGTTTAAACAAAACGAAAGTTTCATGAATAACGACTCGGGCCTCTTCCGCAAGACTGGTACACAAGTGTTCTTTTTTTTTCCAGTTTTATTTCCCTTGGCCAGGGACCCTCTTAGGTAAAAATAAATAAATAAATAAATAAATAAATAAAATACATAAATAAATAAATAAAAAATCATTCCCCAATCCTGTCCCCGAATCTGCCCAGAGTGGATGTGACGCAGGTGTAGCAGTGGCTATGGCTGTGGATGTGAGTGTGGGTGTGAGAGGCTATGCTGCCTCTTTCCACCGATCCATAAGCGCCAACGGGGAGATGCCTTATGCTAATGTTAATGATAATGATGCCGGTGAGGGTGACAGTCCATTAATCACTATTAGCATCACTACTTTATTACACTTTGTGATAATCACCACAAGGATACAATTATTACTAAAAACCCTTGCCTTTTTTCCCTGAACAATTGGTGTCATCGTCACGCGTCCAACACTTCACTCCAGCTGTCCCACGCCAGGTGCCCCTCAAGCCCCTCCCTGGTCCACTCAGAAGTCACCGCCACTACAAATATAAAGCAGCAATTTCCTTTCCCACGTTGATATGATTACACACAAACACAAACAGCAATCATGTACTAGTGCAATTACTTCTCACAGTCAGTGCACACAGCAAATAAGGGTGCAAGCAAGCACACAGCCTGGTGCGTCATGCTTTTCGTGTGTTTACTAGCGTTTGGGTGCAATTCAGGACGATGGCTGGATGGCTCTCCCTCTCTTCTTGCACCGGCTACTCTTTGCTGCCAAATACTAAAACCTAACCTATATATAATGAAAAGAACCTCACAGATCGCAACTCAGCACAAGGTGATGCATGATGAGAAGTCCATTTTGGGCAAAGGCAAGCCGCTGTATTGGTGTTTGGGATAAGTAAAGAATTCTGATGATGCACAGATATACTATTTACACAGAAAGATGAAATGCGGAGAGATGTCATAGACCTCTGCTGGCCTGCGATAAAAACCCAAAGGAATACAGAAAAACACATTAGACCACCAAAATATGAGAGGTCTGATGCAACATGAGTCCCCAAGGTCACCACATCACGAATGAAAGAGAACCAAGAGAGCGAGGCGGCCCACCAGCACCACAATAATGGGCACTTGTGAACACACGCGCCGGAGTCCAAGGCGTGCACGGAAAGGAAGCTGCTGCCGGGAACAACAAGACGAGAGTTGGGCTTTAGTGCTCCCTCGACTGTTACGACGCGTTTTTTATCTGTTAGCCTTTGATTTCGTAATTCCCGCAGATACCAGTGTGTGTGTGTGTGTGTGTGTGTGTGTGTGTGTGTGTGTGTGTGTTCATGTTTTACTCTGTATACATGATTCAAAGAGAAAATTCGTGTGTTTGAGGGAGAGAAGCATGAAGGAGGAAGAGGAGAAGGAAGACGTAAAGCGAAAAACACACAAAAACAGAGGGAGGGAGATGAGAGAAGGTTTGCAGAGTTGGGAGGCAGGGACGGAGCGCAAAGAAGGTAGAGAAGAACAGGGAGATTAATACATGAGGGTGGAGTATGATTCGATGTGAAGAGAGACAGGTGACAAAAATATGAAGGTTGGGTGAAAGGAAACGATGAGGGAAGAGGGGAAGGAGGGAGAGGATCAAAGAGAAGAGGATGAGGACGGGAAAGACGTGGTGAGGAAGAGGAAAGGTGTAATACAAGAAGGTAATAATGCAGAGAGAGAGAGAGAGAGAGAGAGAGAGAGAGAGAGAGAGAGAGAGAGAGAGAGAGAGAGAGAGAGAGCAACAGGGAAGAAAAGAGCAACAAACGAGAGGACCAGGGGAGGGGGAGGAGAGAGGAAGGGACGTCAAGGAGCCAAAACAGCTACTGTGTTTGTGGCGTGAAAAGCTTGGAGGTGAAGAGAATGAGTCAGCGCTGATCAGAGACGAGACCCCGCTGTTCATGTCTTATTTACATATAATTACTTATCTGAATAAACTTTAGACAAACAGTCCTTTGTAAGTAAACCTTTATGGACATTATCACCACCACTATCCAGAGTATTTTTATAACCACCGTCATCTTCTCTTCACTACTAGTACTACCTAACCTAACTACTCCCACCACCACTGCTATCATCCTCACGAAAGACTCAACCTCCCTCCTCCCGGACCATCAACATCGCCTCAACCTTCACGTAAAGACATTAGAAGAAGAAAGAAAAGGGGGAAGAGGAGGAGCAGTAAATTTGGGAGGTATGACTGTGGAAAAGTGACCGAGATCTGAAGAGAGTGTCGAGTGTGGAGAGAGAGGTGAAGAGATCGGATGAGGGAGAGAAATGCGGTAGGAAGGGAGAGGCGGTGTGGTGTGAGAGGGGTAGAGACTGGAGGGAGTTGAGATTGAAGACCGGGAAAAAGATAAATAATTGAGTGGGATCATATAGCGCCACCTACAGATAAGAAAAAAAAAAAACGCTGCCTCTCCTACCAAGAAGCTGCCGCGAGCCAAGATCGAACTCACACTCACTCACTTCACCTCACAGCCTGGAGAGGAATGGGACTGTGGGCGTGATAAATCTACTATGGGCGTACTGGGAGCGGGACGGGGAGGCAAGGGAAGTCAGTGCTTTGGGTCGGATTTAGAAACGCCTTGATCTTTCACCACAACTGTTATCTAAGGCCACAGAGATGATTAGCTTGGTTAAGAGGGTTTCTCCTGTTAATGTACAAATCTTGTAAATATGTCACTAGATTCATAGAGACACTCTTAAAAACATGTGTAATTCAAGTGGAGCCTTTTGAAAGTAGTGGAGGTGTGGCGAGAAATGGGTGTTCCAGAATGCAAGTCTTTATGGTAGCCTGAACGCCTCACGTTTCTCCCCCATTTTCCTTCTCCCTCCCCCTTCATCTCCCATTGCATTTCTGCTTCATCTTCTCTCTTCCCCTGCCCTCCTCCCTCCCTTCTCTGACTTCCTGAACACTAATGATATTAACTAATTTGTCTCCATCTTTTTTTTTTATATAGGAAGGACACTGGCCTTCTTCACTCATCTATTTTCCTCCTCCTCCTCCTCATCCTCCTCACCTCCCTGGCGGCTGCACTTCCCCCACTCGCCTGGCCCTCTCGGCACCACTCGCCACCACGCCTTCCTGCTACTCACCCTGAAACAAAGGAAACAAATGTAATGAGATGGGTGTTACGCCACACACACACACACACACACACACACACACACACACACACACACACACACACACACACACACACACACACACATCCTTTCGTGCGGTCTCTCACTCCCTAAATATTTCTCAGTTATGTGAAAAATAAGTACATAAATAAACTAATGAACGAATAATAATTTGGATCCAGCTCATTTCCATGTTCCGTCATCAGCCTAACACTTAATATACAATGATGAAGCGTTTTAGCAATTAGAACAGAATAGAATAATAATTATCCTGCACGTCTGCGTTAATTTCACACAAAACAACAAAGCTTTGGAGAGGAAGAGGAACAACCTTCTGCTGCTTCACCGCTCCTTCCAGGACCACAGTGCCTACAGCGAGCCTCGCCGCCTCTCTCTCCTGACGTGCTACTTCCTGTTACGCCAGCCATTTCAGCGTTCTGGTTATGCATTGGCCAAAACAGGAGGGAGGAGGGAGGGGAGCGAGCACTGGACCCTCACATAAACAAATAGAAATTCAAAACTACTGTCACAATGTGTGTGTATGTGTGTGTGTGTGTGTGTGTGTGTGTGTATGCTTTTTGTTAATCTACAGGCAGTATTTCTTTCTTTCCTTTCTTAATATCCTTTTTCTTTCCTTGCTGCTTTTCTCTATGCAGTGTTTGAGAGAGAGAGAGAGAGAGAGAGAGAGAGAGAGAGAGAGAGAGAGAGAGAGAGAGAGAGAGAGAGAGAGAGAGATTTAGGAAACTGAAGTGTCACTGCCAGGATGCTGATGGTTAAGTTTGCACACTCACTCTTTTGTCCCTCTCTTCCCATCCTCCTTTCCTCACGTCTCTCTCCTAACATTCTACATTTCCCTCTCTCTCTCACACACACACACACACACACACACACACACACACACACACACAAAGGAAATTTGCAACAAACCGTCAGAAGGGCACTGTTGTGTGTGTAAGGAGCAAGCCTCTTCAGTGAACTTCGAAGTTTGCTTCTTATATTACAGAAAATAATAAAGCTTTGGAAAATTTACCCAATAGTGCTATGTTGTTTCACTGCTCCCTCCAGGTTCACAGTGCCGCCTCACTCCAGCCGTGTTGGTTCCTGTCCGCACACAAAACTAAACAGGTATCATTTCGTGAATCTGAAATCCTTGAACGTTTATTTGAGAAGTCTTGCTGTTTATTTTTCAGCAAGAAGCAGTTTGCCTTCTGTACTGATAGATAATGCCGGAACAATAACCGAGCGGTGGCCATAAATTACACTTTCACACTGAATGGCGTGGGTCGCGCAGTCCGCTACGGCTAAGCGACGCATCTCCGTCGCCTAATGAGTGCCCGGCATATCCTACTTTCAGCTCTGTCATTACATTAGGGCTGGCAGTAAATTGTCAAATAATACGATACCTAACAACAACAATTAGACACCTGGTTTTCTGTAATACTGAAATATGCATCAAAAGATTTTCTATCTAAACAGCGACACTCATGAGAGAAAAAACATCGGGAAAAGTTTTATGGATTTTTTTTAAGTTATCCCAAGATTTAATATTCGTATCCCTAATTTTGCTTTTCATACAAGTTTTCTTGTTTTGAAAGATTTTCCCGGGAAATTGCACCCGTGTTTGCTGCACAGCTCTCTCGCTATTATTTTATCTTTTTTTTTTTTTGAGTGATTTCGTAATGCAGTTGTGGCGTGTCTTCGGCGAGGCTTTCCTGTGCGACTGAGCAGTAATTGTTCTTCAATATATCTGCATATTTATGAGTTCCAGACAGGGAAACACACTGAACGTCTGCTTGCACAGCAAGGAGAAAACTATCCTGCTCAGTAAGGACATTTCATCCTGAACTTCCTGTTTTTATGGCTCACGTTTAGGGATTGTCTGCCGGTCACGCTTGTGCAAAATAAGCCAACCACTCAGTCCCTCTAGCGTTTCATTGGCGTGTGATGTGGGAGCTTGAAATGCGACCACGGAACAATTATTGCCCCATTTCCTTCGTGGCCTCGCCTTCATCCACTTCAAGGTTTCCTCCTCCGTCCTGTGCTTCTCTGCTCCCAGCCACTTCCCACAGCCCCCGCGGGGTCTCCCCTGCCTCGCTCAGCGTCTGGCCAGGGAAGAGGGAATCCCGCAGGCACTCCCCATTGCACGCCTCAGCCCCCCCCCTCGTGTTTCACATTTGCAGCAGCCTCAGTTCACCACAATCCTCGAGGGCGCTGCCAATATCTGGCAAACTATGTTTACTACAATGCATTTCAGAGTTTGCATTTTATCCTCCGTTGTAAAGAGGAAACAGGTCCATGACATTCCAAAATGTGGCGATGTCATGAAACTATTTTCTTGTCATCTGTAATATTTACAAATAGTGAACTCCAGACAATTTTAGATACAATGTGCCATCAACTTTATAAAAACATTTTCTTTTTTTTATTTCGCATCATTTACCAGAGTTTGGAATGCAACAGCTTGTGGCACCAATGTCTTCGGAAGCTTGAGTCGAGTAACCCAGCCCTGGTATGTTGTTCACACTACACTGAAGCTCACACTTCTGGGCTATACACTCCAGTATTCACCTTCAGAACAATTGTGTCAGTTGTTTACGTGTCTCTTCACCATGTTAATCCCTCAAACTATTAACGTATGATGACGACTTTGGCGAGTAAATGTGGACAGGAAGGTGAACATTGACGTGTGCTTCAGCTAACACTAACGAGGCAGCGATGGATTAGCATAAAGCTTCAGCATAGTGAGCGGCGCAGCTCCTGCAACAACCCAATACAATATCTGTTACCTAGATGTACAGAACCTAAGGAGTGGACAGTATTGAGCGCCGCTTGCTGCCTGGGCCTCTTCTACTGGAAGAAGAATGCTAAAAGCGAACAGCTACACTGAGCCCTGATGTGCCTGCCCTGTGCCGTGTTGTGTGGAGGACGTTGCAAACAGCAGGAAGAGGGTTCGTATGGAGGAAAGAAAGGATCAGCGAGAGAGAGAGAGAGAGAGAGAGAGAGAGAGAGAGAGAGAGAGAGAGAGAGAGAGAGAGAGAGAGAGAGAGAGAGAGAGGAGAGAAGAGGAGAGAGAGAGAGAAAGAGAGAGAGAGAGAGAATTTCCAGCTTCTATTTTTATTCTACTTCTCACTATAGTCTCTCTCTCCTCACCCCTCCTCTTCTGTCTTTCTCTACAAAGCCTCGTAATGAAGAAACTACTCGCGTGAAAACTATTAATACATTCTTGAGCCGCATCAGTCTACAGTGTAAGTGTGGAGAATGGGGAGAGGCAAATCTTTCGCCCTGTCGTGTGCTTGGCGTCTCCAGAGTTGGTCTTCTGATTCTTTCTCTGTCTGTCTCTACCTGTCTGTCTGCCTGTCTCTCTACCGGTCACTGTGAGCCTGACCACTAAAACAGTAGCAAACTCTGTGAATATCTTGGTGCTTCCTGGCTCACCGAGGGAAAGCTGGTGTGCGCTGCTCTTCCGACGAGCCTTTGTAACTTCGTCTTGTTAACTGATTGCCTCGCTGTGTTCGGCAACTTGTTTTGTTGCCAGTTACTTGTTCGTGTTTGGCATTACTGACCTCTGCTACAAATGTCCATGCAATTATTTTATTTTATTTATTTATTAATTTTCTTCTTTTTCATAAGGAATTACTGCTAAATTAATGAAGACCACGTCGGTGAAATAGAAACGCACAGTCTTCTAGTATAAAATTAGCGAACAAAGAAATTTTAGCGGATGACCACAATAAAGAGACAAGCAGGACAGTATTCATTCGTGAACCTGAAATTATATTGGACAATATTAAAAATATGATGCTCCTGTTGCTGCTACTGATGCTTCTGAGAGGAGCAAGTGAAATCACACACACACACACACACACACACACACACACACACACACACACACACACACACACACACACACACACACCTTCAGCTAGGCGGTGAAGACAAAAAAAAAGCGTACCTCAAGAATTTCAGAAAGTTTGTCACATCGGTTAGAAAAAAAGTAGAAGGAAAACATTGCTTTCCTCACTTCCAAAAGGGAACAAAGGGAAGCTCCAACACTTACAAAGCTCACAACTCTTGTGGAAAATACTGTTCCCGCTCATCCATCTTCTGCCCACCCGGCTCACTTGACCTGTCCACTCGTCAGTACACATCAGAGACACACAAACAACACACAGAGGGGGATAAACAAATACATACATTACTCCACCCCAACTTGTTACCTGAAATTGCCGATGTTCTAAAGGACTTCCTGTTAACCTGTCCCTCTGTTCTACTTCCCGCATACCATTCATCATTTCACATGGACATCCTACCACTTCTTACGAAAAATACATGTAATTCTTTCATGCACACTCAGGTGCCGATAAACAATACTGAGTGTAAATTGACTGTACATACTCTTGTGTGAAGCGAGATTTATTTGTAACAAAACACCAAATAAAATAAAGAAAAAATGAGCTGTGAGATTCTTATTTTCAAGGAGTACAAATAATGAAACACACACACACACACACACACACACACACACACACACACACACACACACACAGTAAATAAATAAATTAATTAATTAATAAATAAAAGTATTACAAGGAAAAGTTTCATCTGTGATTTGTGTTGATTTTTATAGTTCTTATTGATAACAAATGACATCATTGCAAAATACTGTGCGTGTGTGTGTGTGTGTGTGTGTGTGTGTGTGTGTGTGTGTGTGTGTGTGTGTGGA